>NW_028221950.1:57500-61945 GCF_014529385.1 Adiantum capillus-veneris | reverse complement strand
TGGTGCAAATTGGAATGGCTATTCAAACAGTCTTCAATGGCGGGCCAGAGAATATCATGGAGGGGACGTGAACGGTCGTTGCCTATTTCATTGGGAGCAGAGTCTCCACAAATATGCTAAAAAAGTGGATACCTCAACATCTAACAAATCAACAAATCAACACATTGATATGTGTGAGGAATGGAGATCTTGTAAGACCATTGTGCTTGCATCTCAAAAGGAACTTTCAATTAAAAAATGGTGGAGACAGCATCTATCTACAGAGAGCATCACAAGAGTGAGCAGATGGTTTAAATGGTGGGAGCAACGAATTTCACACTGGGGAGGAATTGGAACAGATGTAAGTACCTTTATGACAATCTATATTTATAAGCTTTTCATACATGAAATTTATAAATTTTAATTCATGTTTTTTTGAATTTCCCATTGGCACAAAGAAACAGTACAACACAAAAAGAGGGGCAGAACAGGAACAAGTAGCTCCCATCGGACGGAATATGTCATGGAATCTAAGCAACGAAACCATCGCGGTCGACCAATAAAAATCAAGTTTGATACCCAAGCACTAGGTATTTCTAACATTCCGCTGCAAACTAGTGACACTGATGATGATATTGGATCTCAAAAAGAAATAACCACACCTTTGTCATCTCAAAGAAACAATGTGTTTGAGAGTGATGTGCCACGCACTCAGTGGGCCCTCAGGAGAATGCCCATTCAAAGTCAAAGAAAATGTTTTGGAATGGTAGGGAGAAAAAATTGTGACAATATCTTGCATAGTCGCTCAATTGGTCTTGTTGCTCCATGTATATGGTCCGAAAGAATGTTCAAGGGTAAAACAATTGAGCAATGGTTATGGTTTTGTAATCATGATATTTTGCATACTCAATCAATCAAAAGACAAGTCAAAGATTTACCTCCTGCTCCAAATGTTTGGCCAGTAGCAAGAGGGACAATATCTCCACACAGGAACTTGCCGCGCTGCATCAGAGTGGATTTCGGACAGAGAATTCAATGGTAAATCCACAACCTCTTGCTGGCGACTGCAAAGAAGGTGGTGGCAGCTCAAGGAAGAAAAAGTGGAGGCATGGAATCTCTAAAGAGGCCATGAAGAAATTGGAAGCATGTAATAGTATGACAATGATATTTTTGGATGAAGTGAAAAGGTCTCAAGAGCATGTAATTTTCCGAGTTCTCACTGAAAATAGTTATGAGATTCATATAAAACAGAGTCCAACATGCACGTGTCCGGATTTTCAAAACAAGAGAATACCAACAAATCCTTTTTGGCATGCAAACATATGTACTATGTGTACACAAAAGTGCTCGGACTTGAACCTAAGGAGCACATGATTATTCATCAGCCAACCCTCTCACCAATGGACATCGCTTTTATTCTTGGACAACCAAGGAGGATTTCTCCCTCCATTTAATTACAGCTGGTTTGGTATGCACTGGCCACTTGATTGTGCTTACCAGCAATGTGAGTGCAAGCTATTTGGGAGCAAATTACTTGCCTTTTAGAGTGACCATTACATTTATGGCGACTATCCTTTTTTGTACTCTAATTTTGATCTTATCCTGTGGTAGTTTAGTGAATGAACTTACATCCTCAAACTTACGTTGTTTCAAAAAGCTCAAGCTTGGGGAAAATAGTATTGTCTCTATCTAGCATGATTTTTGACTTCATCACATTTATATATGTTGTGGATTATTTAACTCTGAAAATAGTGTTGTCTCTATTTTGCATGATTTTTTACTTTATCGTATGATTATATGTTGTGGATTATTTGACTCTGATCACATGCGTTGCTAGCATATTTTACTCTAATGGCATGAGTTGTGAAATGGTGATTTTATTTGTTTACATTTTCACGTCGTTATGCCCTCTCGGTCTCTCTCTCTCTCTCTCTTTCTCTGCATAGTGATATACAACTCTATGATTTTACTTTCTCTCTCTAGAAGAGAAGTCACTCTCTCTCTCTCTCTCAAGGATTTATGATCCTTCTTCCAATGGTAACTCGCATAAATACTATCTCTCTAGAATTTAGACTTTCTCTCTCCGTCAACCACACATATATGGAGTCTTATGACGATTGAAAATTACATTAAATAGATACTTTATGCTATGACACATATTTGGTTTAAAAAACTCTAAAGATTGCTAAATAATCAAAAAAACTTGAAATGAAAAACTCGCAAATGTTAAATCCCCGTAATTAGTGTGTGCTTATCATTAGTGTGCTTGGGGTTTCTAGTATATAGAAATCCGGACTTTGGTGGGCTTGATGTGTGTAGGAGATTATTGATTAGTGATTAGAGTAGGTTTAGAGTTAGTCTTTCCATTGCTAATCTCTCTTGCATTGCATTGAGAGAGATGATCTCTTGAATCTCTATCCTATTTATCCGATGCTCGTGCTTCATCACCCTAGCCGGGTTTTTTCGATCCACGGATTTGATAATTTTGTATGGGTTACGATTAGGTCGTTCTACAACGCCTCCCTACAACTGGTACAAAGCTTGCATATGACCTTATCTAGTTACTCTCAAAATTTGGAGTCAAAACTTAACTGGGGTCATGGATCACAATTCGTGTACCTCTTCATAGTGGGGGTATCTCACGTGATGAGCTTCTAGATATACTTGAGTACATCTCAAATATCAAGTTTGAGCTAAAAATACCTTCTAGAGACCAAGATACAAGCCAAAGTTCCTCTTTCTTGGTCCTGAGATTATTTTGAGTGATGTTTCAAGTGTAGTTCACTAAAATTGCTCTAGCTTTTGATACAACTTTGAATTGAGTCAGGTATAGCCAAGAACAAATCTTGCAAGCAATAGGATATACCTAGACCAATTTTTTAAGGTACCCAAAACCAATTTCTAGAGACCAAAGGGTCACACATACCTAAATTTTGAGAAACCTCACCAGGGGCAAAAAGGGATAAGTTGCACTAAGCTAAGGTGGGCTTGTTGAAGACTATCTTGAGAGTTTTGAGTGAGCCTTTATCATGACAAATCATTCACCACCGAGGTTTTCTAATCCACTCAAAGACATGCAAATTGTAGGAAATGCTACAATACCTTCGACAATGGGATTGGGAGAATATCTAGAGGAGAGGCATTTGCTAAGCCACAAACCGAATGTGAGATTTATCAAAACCAATGAATCCATGAGAGTGCTTATAAATTATTCTTATGAAGACTTGTATAGGTTCACTAAGGGTATCCACATATTGGGGTAAAGCCTTATGTGGCCGATTAGGCCAGGTGCCCGCCCACTATACTTATTCATTATGTACATAATAGAATAAGGGGGCTCACATGTAGAGAGTGAGTTTTAGCCCCTGCAAACACAAGGTCTCCTCTCTTCTCCATTGCTACACATACTCTCATACGCTCCCACTCACGCACTTCAACTAGTATCAGAGCTCAGGGACTGGGAGCATCATTGGAGCTCAGCAGCGGGGGGAGGCAAGCAGAGAAGCAGCAAAAACTACAACACATTTTTGCAGATCTGTTTTGGACTACCAAAACTTCTTCATTCAAGCCGATTCTCGCCAACCTTGATCGGTTTTTTTTCCTCTTCAACTTTGCAGAAGAAAGTTTTCTCAAAAATCTCTACCAATTTTGAGATACGCACGTCACTCAGACTGCGTGCACATCTAGGGTACACAGTTGCAAATTTTTACAGATCTATTTAGACCTGTTAAACAACGCATTTTATGTCCATTCCTGAACTTCCCAACCATTTTTGCATGGTCTACAACTTTGCAGAAGGAAGCTTCTGCAAATTCTGCACGGTTTGGAAGATATGGGCTGACAAGCTGTAGGGTATTCGGAAATTTGAAGATTATGTATGCCTATTGTGGTGATTTGCTACATTTGGAGAGCTCAAATTGAGCTTTTGTCATTCTCTTGTTTTGCGCATTGATGTTTTTCTCTCAGTGAAGAGCATGTGGGTTGATATTTTCAACACATTTATACGCATACCTTGAGAACACTTTGCGGATGTATGCATTCTTGTGGACTCTCAGGCTCGAGAGTGGATTCATCACAAGTTATGTGCATTGATTTATGCGATTGAGCAGATTTCGAAAAGTGTGGTGCACGGATTTGTAGAAATATTTGCAAGCATTTTTAGCATGATTGTGAGATGAATTTTTAGTTCATTTGGATGCTCATTTTCTACACATTTGGTACATGATTTGATGCTCGTTTACATTACCATGTGGATGCACATGATGTGCGCTTTTTGGCGGATGGTATTCTTTGCCTTGCAATGGCATATGTGGGCTGATTTTCAGCTATTTCGGATTATAGGATTGTTTTCCAAGTTTAGGGAGTTGAGACTTTGGGGCAGCTCATGTATACTTGAGTGTGGATTTTGTGCATGATTTGCTCATGGTTTTGAGCATCTTTATGGAATGTATGTTTATCAAATCTAG
>NW_028221950.1:0-55000 GCF_014529385.1 Adiantum capillus-veneris | reverse complement strand
GAGAGAGCAAGAAGGGGTAGAGGAATATATATGTGTGTGTGTGGGTGTGTGTGTGTGTTTGTGTGTGTGTTTTTGTTATATGTATACATATAGATTGTATATATACATACATACATACATACATACATACATATATATATATATATATATATATACACACACACACACGCACACACACACACTCTGGTACACACTCTGGGCATATATAAATAAGGTAGCCAACAGTAGTTTGGTAAAGAGTGACATGGGCAGAATCACCAGCATCACTCAATTTTCAAACTTGTCTCCATGGGAGTGGCAATAGGTTTTGCAAACTCCAAGTCCAAACTTAAGTAGCAATGTCTCTATGTAACTTGTCTCCATGGGAGTGTCAATAGGTTTGCAAACTCCAAGTCCAAACTTAAATAGCAATGTCTCTATGTAACTTGTCTTGCACACGGCAATACCACCATCACATTGTTTAGATTGTATACCCAAGTGATGATGCAATAGCCCCGAATCTTTTATCTTGAAAGAAGCATTCAAAGCAGCCTTAAATTCAGCAATATGTCTCTCATTTGGTCTAGTGAACATCAAATCATTCACATAGAGAACCACAATGAGAAGTACATCACCCTTATGCTTCACATGCAATGTGCTTTCTATTGGATTGTTATGAAAGCCTCATTTGACCAAATGAGTGTCAACCTTCTCATACCAAGCACAAGGAGATTGATTCAACCTATACAAAGCTTTTTTACATTTGCACACTTTATCTTCCTACCCTTTAATGACAAAACGGAAAGGCTGCGTTACATAAACTTCCTCAAATATGTCACCATTCAAGAAGGTAGTAACAATGTCTGACTGATGTACATCCCAATCAAAACGAGCTGCCAATGCACATAGAAAATGCACAATAGTCATACAACAAGTGGGAGAAAAATTCTCTTTATAATCTATGCCTTTTTGTTGTGCATAACCCTTTGCAACAAGTCGAGCCTTATAGCAATCAATCTCACCATCCGGCTTGCGTTTCAACTTGTAAACCCACTTTGTACCAATGGCCATGAGGCATATCATATAAAGTCCATGTGTCATTCTCTATAAGTACATCAAATTTTGATTGCATGGTAGATGTCCAATTTTCTAAATTTTGTGCTTCATCAAAAGACAGAGGTTCCTCAACATCGCATAAACTAGACACAACCAAAACATAACAATTTGATGCATAAGGTGCATGGTGAGAACCTGAATGAGTACGCCCAGACAAAGGTGCATCCAATTTACTGTCATGCAAAGTACGCACCAACCATTTAGGAATACCTCTAGCTTGCTCATTCCAGCCCTTTCCTCATCAAGTACATCATGTACATCTGCATCAGTAATAGGCTGATCTGTAACATTTTCAAAAACCCCCATAGGCTATAAAATTGCCTCATAGGAATTTACATTTGAACTTCCACCACTATAAATAGTCAACAAAGTATCATAAATGTCATGTGAGCTTACATTATTGTCTCTAGTACAAGATAGCAAGGGCTGAATAGAATCTTCCACAAACACAACATCCCATGAAACCAAGATACTCTTTGTTTGCGGATGATACAACCTATAACCTTTTCTTTCAACACTATAACCAACAAAAATACATTTGACAATCTTATCATCCAATCTTATGCACTGTGTTGTGGCACCAAAGCATATGCCAAACAGGCAAAACATGCATGTGCTCAATAGAAGGCTTTCTATCATGCCACGCTTCATATGGAGTCATAGACTGCAAAGATTTTGTAGGACACCTGTTAAGTACATAAGTGGCACACATAATAGCCTCAAGCCAAAACGAATGTTTTAAAGAGCCTTGACTTTTGACCATACATCTTGCCATTTTCGTAAGAGACATATTTTTCCTCTCAGTAACACCACTTTTTTGAGGTGTATACAGAATCGTACATTGGTGTTTTATCCCACGACTAGCCAAAAATGATTAAATTCATGAGACATATACTCCCCCCCTTGATCGGAATGGAGGGTGCCCATAGTACATTTTGAGACATTTTCAGCCATAGCCAAATATTGCTTGAAGCTCAAAAACACTTCGAACTTTGCCTTAAGCGGATACACCCTTGCATGAATAAAGTAGTCATAAATGAAATTCACAAAGTAGAGGTGATTGACCAAGGATGAGGTTTGCATGGGCCCACAAACATCACTATGCACAAGCTACAACCTGCATGTGGCCCTAACTGAACCATCCTTTGGAAACTTTGAACACAACATCTTACCCAAAATACAACCTTCATAAACATTTTTGACAGATGCTTCAAGAGGCGGCAAAGAAGCAACCATATCATATTTTTGCAAACGCAACAAACTGGTAAAATTGACATGCCCAAAACGTGCATGCCAAAGTTTTATATCTAAAATAGCCTTTGAAGCCACAACAACATTTGACAGAATCTTCCACAAACACTACATCCTGTGAAACCAGAATACATTTTTTTTGCGGATGATACAACCTATAACCTTTGCTTTCAGCACTATAACCAACAAAAATACATTTGACAACCTTATCATCCAATATTCTACACTGTGTTTGTGGCACCAAAGCATATTCGAAATAGCCAAAAACACGCATGTGCTCAATAGAAGGCTTTCTATCATGCCATGCTTCATATGGAGTAATAGACTACAAAGCTTTCATAGGACACCTGTTAAGTACATAAGTGGCACACATGATGGCCTCAAGCCAAAATGAATGCGGCAAAGCTTGCTTTTGACCATACATCGTGCCATTTTTGTTAGTGACCTGTTTTTCCTCTCAGCAACACCATTTTACTGAGGTGTATAAGGCACTGTACATTGGTGTTTTATCCCACGACTAGCCGGAAATGCATTAAATTCATAAAAAATATACTCCCCCCCTCGATCGGAACGGAGGGTGTCCATAGTACATTTCGAGACATTTTCATCCATAGTCATAAATTGTTTGAAGCACATAAAAACTTCGGACTTCGCTTTAAGCGGAAATACCCATGCATGCCTGGAGTAATCATCAATGAAAGTCACGAAGTACAGGTAATTGCCCAAGGACGGAGTTTGCATGGGCCCACAAACATCACTATGCACAAGCTGCAACCTACATGTGGCCCTAACTAAACCATCCTTTGGAAACTTATAATCATGCTACATCTTACCCAAAATACAGCCTTCATAAGCATGTTTGACAGGTGCTTCAAGAGGCGGAAAAGAAGCAACCATATCAGATTTCTGCAAATGCAGCAAACTGGCAAAATTCAGATGACCAAAACATGCATGCCAAAGTTTTGCATTTGAAATAGCCCTTGAATATGCAACAGCATTTGCTAAATTTTATCCACACTTGTCATACAAAGTGAGCTTATACAGCCCACAACACAAAAAAACAGATGCAACAATTTCATCACCAAAACTGAGATCATGAACTGTACATCTGTCATCCACAAATTTGACTAAAAGTCCAAGTCTAGCAAGTGCTGATATAGACAAGAGATTCTTCTTGATCCCAGGTACATAAAGTGCATCAACAAGTGTGAAGGAACTTCCATTTGCAGCAGTAAGCACAATCTTTCCAACTCCTTGAACCGGATAAGAGGCATTGTTGGCACAAGTGAC
Source organism: Adiantum capillus-veneris (assembly GCF_014529385.1). Classification (NCBI taxonomy): domain Eukaryota; kingdom Viridiplantae; phylum Streptophyta; class Polypodiopsida; order Polypodiales; family Pteridaceae; genus Adiantum; species Adiantum capillus-veneris. Next base: position 51,364 of record NW_028221950.1, on the reverse strand, counting down.
TGAATTCCCATGAGGGACAGACCTGAGAGAGGTGAAAAATTCACGATGTGAGGTAATGTGCTTTGTAGCACCACTGTCGAAATACCACACATGTGAATCTGCAGCAAAACTGACAAGCATGCATGATGGACAACAGGATTGTAAGTGCACTCTGTGCTAAAAGCCCATTCTGCATCAACATAAGCATCACAGTCTCCTTTCATAGAAGACTCAACAATGTCTGCATTTGTAGTGGAACTAGCATTTGCAGTGGAACCACCCTCTTTCTTCTTAGCCTCTTTGGCCTTCAACTTAGGACACGACTTGATCAAGTGATCATTAGCTTTACAATAATGGCAATGCATCTTCTTTTTTCCCTTATCACCAGAATTGCCAGATGAAGTGATGCCAGCAGAAGCATTAGAAACAGAAGTTTTGCCACTCGCAGCAGAACCATAAGAAGTGGCTGCATTGCTGTTACCACCTTTTCTTTGAGAAGCAATAAAAGCCTGTTCAATTCCACGCTGTCTAGTCCTGTTTTTTCTGGAAAGTGACTCTTGCAACAGCAATGTGCATAATGCATCAAACTTGACAACTTCTGGATTTCCTTGGGTCATGAGTCTCCAAGTAGTAGCAAAAGTCTCGTAGGAATCTGGTAAGGCATCAAGAACAGTCTGCACTAAGGAACTGTCTAAAATGACTTCACCTGCAGAAATGAGTTGCTCATTGATATCCTTGACACTAGCAAGGAAAGTGTCCATATCATCTTCCTCATGCATAATATTTGACTCCAACTCTTTACCCAGCAAAGCAATTTTAGCCTCATTGCGACTTGCATAAAGACTAGCCAAAATGGAAGGCAGAGCTTTGCGTACCAAAGCTACCAGTTCCGTATGCAAGTTCTTGCTTGAGGATGTTATTTCCAGGTATGGATGTGTTGGTAGAATTACTGTTGATAGAGGAGAGCTGGAGGTAGATGAAGCTTGGGATTTCTTTGCTCGCTTGGGCATTAAATTGGCTCTCACTATAGCATACAATCCATAGGATAATGGTAAAAGTGAAAGAGGGCATCCGCCTATTGTTAAAGCTTTAGCAAAGGCATGCCAGGGACATATTGGTGATTGGCCTAAACTCCTACCATTTTCTTTATGGGCTGATCGAACTACACATAGTTTTGTTATTACAGGTTTTATGCCATTTGAGTTAATGTACGGGCAAAACCCCATTATGCCTACAGAGGAAGCGGTTATCTCTTGGACTGTAATGCCATGGGAAGAAGGTATGTCTACAGAAGACTTGCTTGCATTGCACATTCGCCAACTTGAGAGGCGTTAGGAAGATATTGAACAAGATAAAGTAATGCTTAAGGAAGCAAGGTCGAAGAACAAAGCAGCGTTTTATGGTAAGCATAGACTATGACCTCATGCTATTAAAGATGGGGATTTGGTCCTTGTATATGACAATAGCCTGGAGAACCAGTACACTGCTATGCGGGAGATGGTTAAACAATGGTTTGGACCATATGTAGTACTTCATGTTTATGATAATGCGACCTACAAGTTATGCGAGATTGATGGCACTGAGCTCAAGGTGCCTATTGCAGGGAAAATAGTTAAGTTGTTTAAGCAACGAGATGGTGAAATTAATATTGAAGACTTCAACACATATCAACCTCCTAAAGACAATGTTATGTATGCATCAGACGATGAGTTTGATGATCCTCTTGAAGATGATATATAAGTACGGTTGGCACAGATCGGAGGTTGTGCAGGTTCAGAGCGGGTGGATGTTGTGCAGCTCCACTCCCATGCTAAGAAAGATGTCAAAAAAATGCACATCAAGTTTCTTTGAAGCTTACATGATTAATCACCAGTGATTAAGAACTGGTAATAGATCAAGTTTAATGCTGAATGTATGTCAAATGCATCCAAAAGGACCAAAAACATGAATTAATGATTCTAAAAAGTGTTATGATTGAAGTGGGCATGGAAGGGATATTGTGACCTAGAACTATAGTGCTCGATGTGCTCTACCGGTCTGTCTTTATGGCTCGTCGATTGGAGCTACGATGAAGAAGTTATGGTAGTTTAAAGTTCAAGTCGATTGTGCAGATCCGTACCGGATTGGGCAACTACAACTGAGGTGACAGAAATGAAATGAATGCACAAGCTTAAAGTGCTCACTTTGTGGAGCTCGTTGGTCTTTTCAGATCAGTGATCGGAGTTACGGTTGCTAAGATATTGGCCGTTAAAGATTAACCGGGGGCCGATTCTGTAGCGACCCGATCGGCTCGGTTGGTGTCTTAGCTGGGAGTTTCTTTCTTTCGTCCAAGTTTTGGAATGCATGGAGCAGTAATTGCTGAGGAGTATCACGTTTGGAATGTCATCTCTTGGAATGCAATGATTGCGGGAAAAACCTAACAGAAGCAAGGCCAAGAAGCTGGCTATTTTCAACAAATGCAAAGACGGATAACTCTCCAAATGCAATCGCTTACACTTGCATCTAGCATGCTTGTGGCAAGGTCCGCAATGCTAAAATGGGCACAAGACTCTCGATGACAATGTTGATCGAGGGCAGGTGCAGAAAGATGTTGTTAATGGTAATGCTTTAATCGATATGTATGCCATATGGGGAGGTGCCAAAATTGCCTAGTGCTTAGAATGGCCTTGGCCGATATGCATGCCAAATGTTGCCCTTTCAAGGGCCATAATATGGCCGACCTTAAAGGGGCATGGCCGCCTGCCCAAGCCACTAAGGGCCGCCCAAGAAATCAAGCCCATGACCTTAAAGGATTGCCCACCCAAGACACTAAGGGCCACCCAAAGGCAATCAAGCCCATAACCTTAAAGGATTGCCCACCCAAGACACTAAGGGCCACCCAAAGGCAATCAAGCCCATAACCTTAAATAAAATGGCCGCCCAAATTCAATAGGGGCTTAAGTGTGAAGCCAAGCAAGGAAAAGAAAGGCGAAGCCTAAGGCGGCGACGAGCAAAGCGCAGTGGGAAGAAAGCAGCTCGCGCACGCTTCGGGAGGGAGCGGTTGATGCCAAGCAAGAAGCGAGATTTGATGAGCAAGTTTTGTGCGTCGATAGCATTACCAAGTAATTAATTGTTGTTGTATTGTGTGGTGCGGCAATTTTTCGCTCTCAATTTTTCCACAGCTAGAAGCCCGGCGCTAACCTGGCTCAAGTTTCCAACTTATCCCCCGACAATGTTTTTCTTTGTTAGGTCATGTAATGGTCCTGCAATTTGTGAGAACTTTTCTATGAAGCGTCTATAGTATGCACACCCGGGTAGGTCACCTAATAAAAATGTAACCTATCATGTGAGTTCAACAGATGGGTATTTAAAGTTATTGAAACTTATAGAAATATATATACAAAAGGGTATTATTTTTTCAAATTTCAAAAAAAACTTACAGATTTTAAAAGAAAAGGGTACATTATATTATTAACAAAATTCACAGATAAGGGGTTTTACAAACATGTCTTGAACGCATGTGATATGGTAGTTTTACACATAGTGAACCCCCCGAGTATGCACACATACCTATAAAGCTTCTTAGTTCATGAAGATTCCTTGGTTTAGGCCTTCCTTTTATTACCTCCAACTTTGATGGATCCATTTGGATACCATCTTGAGAGATAATATGACCTAAATACTGAATCTCTTGCAAGAAAAATTCACTTTTCTTTCGATTAACATAAAGTTTATTCTCTCTTAAGACTTGAGATATTACATGGAGGTGTTGCTTGTGTTCGTATAATGAATTAAAGTAGATGATTATATCATCAAAGAAAACTCCAGTAAAGGTTCAGTGAGTCCTGAATAGCTTCTCCATCAAGCAGTTGAATGTGGTTGGTGCATTGGTCAAGCCAAAAGGCATGACTAAAAGGTGGAAAATACCTAGCATACTTATTTGAAGGTCAAGTGAAATCTTCAAACCTCAAAGATACATTATCAAAATTCTAGCCTTAGAAGGTCTAATACTCCATTCACCCATTAAACACCAAAAGTAATGTTATCAAAGATAAACAAATATTTAATTGATAAGCCTAGGAGTTGCCATGGCAACATGAATCCCTTGGTTGGGTGAAAGCATAGAATGGTGTCTAAATACTTGATATCCATGGACACCAAGTATGATGCTATGGTTGGCACCATAGCTGGGCTTTTAGCCTCACTACTCGGATTGAAAGACATGGAGCAGTTAGCAGGCCGGCGTGGACCTCTCCCCCCCCCCCCCCCCCCCCCCCCCCGCCTCTCTCTCTCTCTCTCAGATGGCCTCCAATGCCCATCTCCATATCTCTCTCTCTCTCTCTCCTACTCTCCTGTTCAGAATATGGATGATGGAGACTCCCTTCCTCTCGCTTTGGTTCCAGTTCATACCTCCTCACAAATAGCAATGGAGCTTCTTGAACTCAACAATGCAGCACAAATGGATTTCATTTCACTATTACAATCAGGAAGTTTTGTACGACTTCATTCATTTCAAACTACTGTAGATTGTTCCAAGATGGTGGACGACGGATTTTATGATGAGGCACATGGAATAGATATAGTTCATACGTAGGTGCACTCCAAGAGAAAGGATGAAATTATTGCAGTCAGGAAGTATGAAGCACATGCTAAACATGAGTACATAAAGCGATGTCGTGCAACAAAGCAAGTATAGCCAAGCGTCAACATTGGAGCGGAAGACTGTCATAGGGAGGACGTCGATGTACACACAAAGGAAGACAAGAAGCAACATACTCTTCAGAATATTGTTCAGCACATTGTGAGACAGTTGCATAGTTACGGGAAAGAAGATAAGAATGCAATTCTTCAAGGTGTTTTCAATGATAATAGAATCTTGCCATTCTGTGAAGATTTGTATCTTCCTACAAATGGCCTTATTTCTGCACTCAAGGTCTCCTTACAGGAATTAAATATTCCAAAATCAGCTGACAAGATGTTTTTAAAACGAAGCACATTTAGCATGCTGGTGAATGGATTACTGCATGATAATGGGAGCCAAGGTAGAGGTGTTACTCTACAAAAAGTGGAAAAGCTATTAAATTTTCATCCAAGGAATTTATATTCAGCTTTGGGTAGACTTGATAGTGATCCTATGTCAAGTACGCTGAGGTTCAACTTATGCAAAAGGAAGTCTGGAAATGCTGGGTCCTTATCGGAGGAATTGAAGCAGACAATTATTACATTTTGGATAGAGCACAGTAGGGTGTCTCCAAATAAGAAAGATATTTGTCGGAAACGATTGGGCAGAAAACATTATCAAGAGCATCCCATACACTTACTTGATGAATCTCAGGTAAACATGTCTCATTCTTACAATGAATAACTCTCAAGTGAAACATCTCACTCTTATGAATAGCTACCCATTGGGTGTTATGGAGTTGTGTACATCCTACTATATGTGATATGTAGCCAAGTAATGTGTCAAGATAGTCCATTGTCTCTACCTACACTATTATGTGTGCTATATTGCACAAGTGTGTGTAATAATAGCCCAATGTCCCTGTCTATGCTATAAAAGGACTCTATTGTAGTAAGATATCAACATGTGTGCTATACAGTAAAAGTGTGTGTATCACATAGCACAATGTTCCTGTCTATGATATGATGTGTGGTATGTGAAAGAGCTATATTACATATTGAGAGCACTATGTGTGCCATATAGCGTAATAAGAGGCCAATCTCCCTATCTATGCTATTATGTCATAGTATTTCTTGTAGTATGAGTGCTATATAGCATAAATATGTGTAATAATAGCCCGATGGTCCTGTCTATGCTGTTATGTGTGCCATGTAGCAGGACTCTATCAAAGTATGACAACATCGTATCACCAAAATAAAATTACATCATATCATCAAAATAAAATTACATCATTCAATCATTAAGTTTAGAGAACTTTGAACAGGTCAGTTTTTTGTATAGTAATCGCAAGTACATTCAGTGCACAAAATGCTGTATACATGATTCCATAACCACAATCAACCTTCCCTACATACATCTCGTTGACTTCTATAGTGGCTGATGACACGAGCAGACACTATGTCTGAAGGATTTTCAAACTGGTTCATCTTTACATAAGCATTAGGGCTGGGTGAGACTGTCCACTTGACTAACAAAGGGTACAATGTGCTAACCAGGTAAATTGGGGACTGACAAATATCTGCTGGTTCAAATGAAGCAGGGCAGACCCAAGTCCCGGGAGGGTTGAGCCTACACTTGTAGAGTGTGTCATCCACCACCAGTGTATTATCAGAGTTAAACTTAGGATGGTGCTTCCAAAAGTCTTTCAAACACTTGAAAAATATGGGCTTTGTGTTATCTCTACATGGAGGGATCCCAGGAACTTCATTTAGATTAAAGCTCACCTCTCTACACCCCTCTTGACCGATAATATTGAGGAAAAAATGTTTGTTCAGCCTAGGAAAGCATGCACTCAAAGCAAGTGCTAGATTGTCCTGGGTCATGCAGCTCCATAGTGCAACTTGTGCTCTTTGCAGCAGTGCATGAAAAAAGATTGATGCATTGGGCCTGATCACATATTCAAATTGCATCTTTCATGTAGCATTTGGCCCAGTGACTACTTGATACCTTGATCTGGCCCAATCAGAAGTACCGCTTCTCGCTATTCCTTTGTAGAAGGAGGCCTTATGCCTCGTTATGAGAAGCCCATTCACATCCAGTATGATGCATAAATTGTCCCTTCTCTTCTTGTCCTCAAAAGATGCAGGAGGCAGTGCAACAATCTGTATTGGAATTACCACAAGACACTCTGGTCTCTCTTGCCTCTCATAATCATGTCCATTTTTGGCCTCTTTATCAGCATTCTTTGTACCTGCCTCATTTGTATCTGTAGCAGCCGCTCGACCCATACGAACCTCTGGAATTTTACCTTTGGTATTCCCAACAGTGGGATCTTTACAAGCCTCAGTTGTATCATGTGCAATTGCCTCTTTCGTGTCCACAGCAGCCATGAAATATTCTCCCATTGCCTCTCCCGATTGAGCTGCTCTCTCAGTGGGCACCTCTGTGCCTTTTCCCTACCTCATTGTTTTGCTCTATACATGCCTCAGTTGTATTATGTGTATTTGCCTCTTTCATGTTCATAGCAGCCATGACAACTTCTCCCATTGCCTCTCCCGATTGAACTGCTCTGTCACTTGCCTCAGCTGTGTCGACAAAAGCCGTGACATCACCGTTACCCACTGCTGAGCCTATTCCAGGTACTTGCTTAGTGAGGTCCTCCTCACCCAAGCCTCCCATATATTCAACAGTGGCATCTGCACCCTTTGCCTCCTCTGCATCAACAATGTCATCAGCTGCATCACTTGGACAGAACACCTCGGCTTGGGCTGTGACATCACTTGCACCCACTGCCTCACATGTTCCAGCTTCGCTCTCAATGAGGACCTCCTCACCCATGCCTCTGGTATCCTCAATAGTGGCGTATGTACCTATAGGCACAACTACATCAAGAAGGGCATCTATGACAACATGAACAATACATTCTGTTCCACCATCATTAACATTGCCATCAGCAGCAGCATATGTGCTAGCATCAACTTCCATAGCATCCACAATGTCATTTGTGCAGGCATCAGTTATACCGTAGCATCAGCAATGGAATCTATGCAGGCATCAACTGTGGTAGCATCATCAATGGCATCTGTGCCAGATTCAACAGTGGCATCTGTACCCATAGCCACAACTGCATCAAGAAGGGAATCTATGATAGCATGAACAATTCTTTCTGTTCCACCATCATTAACATTTCCATCAGGAGCAGCATTTGTGCTAGCATCAGCTTCCATAGCATCCGCAATATCATTTGTGCAGGCATCAAATACCGTAGCATCAGCAATGGCATCTGTGAAAACATCAATTGTGGTAGCATCATCAATGTCATCTGTGTAGGCATCAATTGTGGTAGCATCATCAATGGCATCGGTGCTAGATGGCATCTGTACCCATAGCCACAACTGCATCAAGAAGGGCATCTATTACAGCATGAACAATACTTTCTGTTCCACCATCATTAACATTGCCATCAGCAGCAGAATCTGTGCGAGCATCAACTTCCATTGCATCCACAATGTCATTTTTGCAGGCATCAACTAGCGTAGCATCAGCAATGGCATCTGTGGAGGCATCAACTACCATAGCATCATCAATGGAATCTGCGCCAGATTCAACTGTGATGGGGGTGGGTAATGTACCCTTTTCAAGTTTAGCATGGTCAACATCTATATGCACATCATCATGCACAACCTGCACATCAACTGCATTAGGCCCATTTGGAACAAGTTCAGCAGTACTAGTAGGTGTGCAGGGATCAATTGTATCAAAAGACTCTTCTTTTTGCCTGTAACCCCCCCTGGAAGTTGTAGCACCCCCTTTTGGATTCTTCACAGGATAAGTCTGAGCCAGTGAACCTACAAACCCCTCAACTGTATCAAAAGACACTTTTTTTTGCATGTAACCCCCTGGAAGCTGTAGCACCCCTTCTTGGATTCTTCACAGGATAAGACTGAGCCAGTGAACGTACAGACCCCTCATCTAGAAACCCTGAAGAGCGAGTTCGTCTCATGCAAGTTCCTCTTTTTTCAGCTTCTTGATTATCTACGACAAGAGAAAGTAGAAACATATTACTAAACATGTACAGAAAATAAATTAAATAGATTGCAACTACTCGATGCAAATAATTAAGAGACATGTCACTAACAAATTCCAACACTTGATTCATCAATGAGCATGGATATAATAGGGGTGCAATGGATTGCACATGCCTTCCAAAGACATCTTCTAATTGCATGAAGTTACAACAAAAACACACTCATTGCTTTGCATTTGGTTTCTTTCTCTTCCTAAATGAATCAAGAGGTATATCCATTGTGGGACTTCCACCTAAGTTCTTGGGAGTCGATTTCTTGCGCTTTGGTGTTGGCTTCTTCCTCGTTGGAGGGGGTGTTGCTTTCACCGCATCTGCAACTTCCTCATCTGATGCTTCATCTCTAGTGTCCACACTTGGTGATGCTTTGGCACTCAACGGAGAATGCAACAGCCTTCTTGGAGTTAGTTGTTGCCTAGGTGATTTGACTGCAGAAGACTTTGCCATCAAGATGTCTTCAACTACTCCACGTACTGCATCCCCTACGGCAGACTCCGCTTCAAGGGTGGCTGCATCCCTGGGGTAGACTCCGCTTCAAGGCCTGGCTACATCCCTGGGGTAATTAGGACATTCTTCCTTGTGGAATGCATCGTCTTGTTGGAGCAAGCATGCAATGATTATTCTACAAAGCAAGATATTTACAAAGTCTTACTTGGAGTATCCCAAAATACACACATAAATACTAATTTGGTACCTACCAGTGGCCTGTGTAGAGACTCTCTTTGTTTTTGTCCTCAATGATTCTTGTATACAGGTCTCTGCTGCGATGTCTGTACCTGCAAATGATTTCATTAAATGCAAGAGTTTAAACTACCAATGGAAAGTGGGCCTGCAATAGTACTAGTAAATAATTGACACAGTGAGTACCTGCACTTGATTCTTTCATCTCACTCTTCACCTTCAGACCAATCATATGCTTTGCTCTAGGGGGAACAAACATGTTGCAATCTAGCGCAACACAATATCCATAGTCCCTACATACATGCGCGAAGCATAGCATATGGTACACATGGGTGCAAGGTAGGGAGAATACATCCAATCTTCTGGCATCGAACGGGAATCCACATCCTACACAATGGTAGAACCCATTAAGTGCCACCAAAGAAGACAACACATCTAATTTAAGTCTTAATAACCCAACAAAAGCAGATTGCTGAAAAGAATATGCAGCGTGAATCTTATCCCTTATTTGCAATACCACATATAAGACAAGCACTTACTCTATATGCTATAAACACAAGCTTGATGTGGTATATGATATGCAATCTGCTATATAGCACATAGCACAATCCAAGTATAATGTGCTATAAGTGCTACATAGAGTATGCACTGTAGATCATAGCAGAGAGACTTTTTAAAATACCAGATATAGCCCAAACATTTTCTCTATATGCTATAGCACAAGCTTTTTGGGTATATGATATGCAGTGGGCTATATGAAACATAGCACATAGCATATAGCACAAATATTCTGCTATGTAGCACATAAAACAATTAGAGATGTGCTATGTAGCACATAGCAAAAATAGAGATTGTGCTATATAGCACAATTCACTATTCCACACATTCCAGGGCTATATTGTGAACATATAACACACAAAATGTGCTATTTAGCACATAGCACATAAAAAGATTGTGCTATGTAGCACATATCAATAATTAACACACACTTCAGGGCTATACTGTGAGCATATAGCATACAAGTTATGCTATATAGCAAATATTACACATGTCCATTGTGCTAATCACATAGCACATAACCACATAGAGCACATAGCATAGAATCACACACATTCCAAATAGATGAGGGTACTATTGTGAACATGTTGCACCTAGATTGAACTATAAAGCACATAGTACATAACCACCCACTCCATGAAGATGATGGCTATGTTGTGACCATATAGCACATGGCACATAGCATATAACCAACCACTCCATGAAGATGATCGCTATGTTGTGACCATATAGCACATATTTTGTGCTATATAGCACATAGCAGAAATAGAATATGCTCATACAGTACATAACCATACAATCCAAAACACTCTAACCACATAACCACATGGAAGTGAACCACATACTCCAAAACAAAGTGAAGCACATGTAGGAGGGTATGCACCTTTGCTTTAGTCACATTGGCTTCTAATTCAGCAACGTTCTCTCTAGTAGTACTCGAGAACTGTCCAAGCATTGTCGAGCTACAGGGTCTTGCACGCAATCAATCTCTGTTTGCAACTTTATGGCCAAAATGTTTGAGCTTTGAGCACCCTCAACCCTATGAAATTCTCTGACTTGATCCTCTACCTGATTCTTTGCACCCTCAAGTCTTGACTTATAGTCTTGCAATCTGCCCTCTGCAATATTCTTCATTTCTGCAAGTGCCCTACTATCCTCTTCTGCCAATTGTACCAGGCATCCTCCTGTAGGCACGTACCTTCTATTTTCAATGATGATCTGGTAGAGGCAGCAGTGGTTTTGGAACCTCTTCCTCTACCACTCATCTGCTCTTCCCACCTCTTGATCTTGTTTTGCAAGTTGTGTCTTTCTTCTGAGGCTCTCATTGCCCTCTCTGCAAAGATAGCCCAAGAAATTTGATGTTTCCCAGATTCACTGTAGTTTTCCAATGCAAAGGCCTTTGCAAATTGCGTCCCTACTTCATACATGAAGGGACCCTCCTGGTAGACATCCCAATGTCTCCACACAAGCTTTTGTAAGAACTCCGACCGAGCATGGTATGCCTTCACTTTCTTCTGGCTACCCGGAACATGCTTTGGGCATATAAAGACAGCTTCCCAATCCTCCTCAGAGATGTCATTGTTTCCTGACAAGCTACGTGGATCAACTCCCTCCAATGGCAATCTATGCTCCATATGAAATTCATTGGCAAGACGACAAAACTTCGTATGCAGAGGTGGTTCGATGCTCCTAACTAGACTGCTGCTTGCTTGAATTGGATGCTTTGAGGAAGGTTCCATGATGCAGTCTCAAGTGATATACCTGCACATCATCCAATGAACTCATGAGACGTGGTGTGCCCTCGCTTATCATCCCTGCTAAAAAGAAACAAGAACTTCATGGGCCTGCTCTTGTAAGCAGGGCATTCAAGGTGATGTGCTATGGGATTTTCCCCAAGGTTGCATGCAGCTTGTGGACTAGCAAATTACCTCGGGAGTCTATGTCCTCTAATGCAGCCACAACAGCAGCATTAGGTTTTGCTCACCTCTTGTTGCAAATGAGCAAGGTGTGGCACTCATGCAGCTCCAAACGCAACTTAATGTAGCTAAATGATCCCAGGTGGGGCGCGCGTGCTCAAGTAGTAGAGAGTGTACATGTTCAATGGGAGAGACATACCTCGAAGAGAAGAGGGCAGTTACTGCAATCGTCCTTGAAGCAGCCAAGCTTGCACAGTAGAAGCTCTAAGCACAGTAAACCTTGAGCACACGAGAGAGAGAGAGAGAGAGAGAGAGAGAGAGAGAGAGAGAGAGGCGCGGGGGGGGGGGGGGGGCTCGGTGTTTGAAACTGCCAACTACTCATGAAACAAAGTGGGTGTGTGAAGGCTGAATTTTTCAGTATAACATTTTTTAGAATATAAATTTGGATGTCTGAAATATGGCACCAGTGACCACACCCCCAATGTCATGCCATGCTATTTAATTATATCACATATATAGATTTTCACCTATTCATGCTTTCACCCGGTTAGATTTTGCAAATCTTAATCCCTTGGCTAGATTTTGTAAAGAAATTTCTTAAACTACTAATTAACTGAGACTAGCATTGTCTACTATGTCATCAATACTGATTTTAAGCAACTTGGTAGACTTAGCTACCACCCCTTGGAAATTGAGAACTTCTTTCCTTGAAAGTACAAGTGTGAAGAGACCAATCAATGGCTATCAACACTTGTGGATGGATTTTTCATTAGTTGGGTCATACCCGTTAAGAAACTACTCATATAGGCACAATCAACTAAACCTAAGACCCTCTTCAAGTTGGAATCTTACTCATAAAATACCATGCCTCTACACACAATTATTGTTATAAACTAAACTTAAGATCCTCTCAAGTTGGAATTGTATTCACAATTGGATTTGTGAAACAATCATATTTTCTCATTGAAAGAAGAGAAAAATTACCTAGCCCAAGTTATATAATCATCAATTCATTGCCAAGGTTGGTTGGTTCAGCACTCTCTCTCTCTCTCTCTCTCTCGTACTCCTCATTGCTCTACGCTTTTGCGACTTTCATAGAAAGGTGTTGGAGCACTTGCAAGAGAGTATGTGTGTACCAATAGACTAATGTGGTACTAAGGTTAACCATAAAGAGATCAAAATTAAGTTGGTTTATTGTAAGCAATCTGACACTTTCTCAAGTAAGGTAGGTTCACACCATTGCAATCTCACAGTTGCCATACCTATCTAAGGTATGCCTGGGAACAAAACCTTGAAAATTATTAATGGATCTTCTTAAAATAGCCCTTAGCCCAATTGACAGTAAGCAAGTTGCACTCGTGAATAGAAAGCGCTTAAAAGTGTGAGGTTAAATATATAATATCAATAAGCAAAAACAATGAAAACCCATATTAGAAGAGATCAGGTTGTTAATGAGGAACGTCTTGCAAACACCAAACCCATAAGAAGCGACAAAATTGTGAATGAGAACATCCAATATGTGAGTGCCATTGTTAAGGTCTTGTCTCTTGCTTGAACTATTCAAGTAGAGAATTCCCTTCCTAAGAGTGCAAAAGGGACACTTCACTATCCATCCATGTGAATCATCGTCGTACTATGCAATGGTACCAAATCATTGCCCTTATTTTATGATCAAGTTTTCAACACATCATAAACTCTCTCTCTCTCTCTCTCTCGGGTGTGTGTCCGTCTGATTAAGAAGAGGAGAATTGGAATAACATTTCAAACACCCAAGTGTGGTACATTGGAGTTCACCAATTGTCAAATAAATCTTTGAGGTCTCTTAAGTTTTTCCCATGACGTTCGAAATCCCTCTCTCCCTCTCTCTCTCTCTCTCTCTCTAAAAATGACAATGCTGAGTCTGTATTAAAATTCATACATCGTGTGTTTTGTAATGTTCGATTTAGTTCTTAAAGAGATGTAATCAAGATTGAAGGGGAGTATAAAATGAGGTGGATTGTTGATATAATCAGATCATGTACAACTCAACATGAGGAAAGGGCGGGTATGAGAGAGAGAGAGAGAGAGAGAGAGAGAGAGTAAGCCCAGCACCACGCGAGGGGAAAAGGAAGGACAACCGGAGACAGAATTTGACGTGGACTGCTCGTTCAAGTTACTCAGCACCACGTAGTAGGAGAGCCGGCTCTCGCTGCCTGCTTCTGCACCAGCGCAGAGAGAGAGAGAGAGAGAGAGAGAGAGAGAGAGAGAGAGAGAGTTTGCGAGCTTTCTCACAACATGTAATATATAAGGGGGCGCCATGCCGCTTCAGCCGACGGCCATGACGCCGTTCCAATGCTCGCGCCGCCAGAAACACAAGTTTAAATTTTTTTATAGAGGGTCGACCAAAATTTTCCAAAATGTCCTTCACTTTCTCCAATTTTCCAAAATACCCTTCATTAACTTCATTCTCCAAGAGCAATTTTTTTTTGGAACTCTCTTCACAGAAAGATTGGTTCTCCGTCATTAGTAGATAATAATAGAACTCGGAGTTTCAATGGTATTTTGGGATCTAAAAATGAAATCATTCATCAATTTTAGAGTCATATGCCTCTATCTATGAGCTCATTGGTGAATAAGACACGCCATTGTCATAAAGATTAGACTTTGCAAAAACTGGGGCAAATCCATCACAAAATGTTACATAGGTATTTTGGGAATTTCACGAATTTCAAGCGTATTTTGGTAAATTTCCCTTCTTATACATAGCGCATTGGCTTGGGGGAAATGTAATCCTACTCCCTTCTTGTCAATGTAATCTTGTTAAATTCTAAAGAAAATGCCCCTTATGTGAAACTAACGTATATTTAATACAGTGCGCCCCCCACATCTCTCACTCTCTCGTGAAGAAACCGGCTTTTAGAAATCAAGAAAGTAAGTGCACAAAAACACTATTTTGCAAATCGAACATATCCTTTGGAAATGTAGATTTGATCATTTTTCCTACAATGCCTATAAGATCTATGACTGCAAACAAATTTTGCACACATCTGCAAACATTTTGCACAAACAACCACACACAGAATATGTTAGATTTTTATTTTTTTAATTTTTTGTCATTGTACGAGTGTCATGTGCTTATGAAAGCAAATAGAATGCTTGATGAGTCAATTGTTTAAGACACGGTATGTTGCATTGCACTAATTGTCGATGGCAACCTTGATTATACTTGAATTGATATGTATGCACTTACAATGGTACCAAAAGTTCTTGTTGATTTTCTCACTTGAGAATAGTTTTTGAGTTGCAATACCATGGCAAAATATGTTGTTTACATACATCAGACTTAAGAGCATGAGACATTGCCTTGGTTTGCTATATGCTGTTTGATGTAGCCCATTGTTGCACATTGCTCTTTTGCAGATGGCCCCCCCTTTGGATCCCTATTTTCCCTCCTTTGGATCCCTACTGTGACCAATCTGCTAGCCTTACCAATCATCTAGCTTTTTCTCCCCTGGTACTTCCCCATATTAAATGATGAGTTTAACATGAGAAAATCATTTAGGAGAATATGATATTAGTTATTATGACATTACCTCTCTCTGGAAATCATAGTCGTCCCTCGACTATGGGGTAGAGAAGATAAAGCTTATTCGTTAGTCCTTTTTCTAGCGGGTAGAGGACCCCTATCTTACCCTACGCCATCCTTCCAGAATGGATGACTAATCCATTTGGTGCTTGAGAGCCTAAGCTTTCGCAAGCATGTCTGCGCATTACTCCTATCAATCTTCCATAGTAGAGTGACAAGCTCTACTTGGTGTTTGGAAGACGTCGTCTCCACAAACTTGATTCTAAGCATGCATACTACTCAACATTTGTGCACAATAAAGAAAAAGAAAGTCTTATAAGACAAAAACTTTGTTCATTTTAAACATTTGTACATTTGCTTACTCTAGGAAAGCATTGTAAGCATTGACAAGGTTTAGATTATCGTTTAATTGTATGCCTTTCATCCATCTAGCATCTTCAACAGTTGGTTCTTGAGGTGGATCTCCTCTGCAAGGCTTTAGTAGGCTCACATGAAAAGCATTGTGTATGAGCCAATGATTGAGAAACTTGAGTTGATAGACCATCTCATTGATTGGTCTAAGAATCTAGAAGGGACCATAGTACCTTTTTGCTAACTTAGCATAGTACTTTTGGTGTCCCGTAGGATTCTTTCCCATTGTGTGCCTTAATCGAGCTTTGGGAAATTTAAGCAAGACCCAATCATTTTCTTTAAAGGCTTGGTCTCTTCTGTGCCTTTGCTATGAGATAGAGATAGCATCCTTAATCTTTTGGAAAGATTCTTGTAGATCTGGGCTATACTCATCTATAGCGAAGATCTTCCCGTGTACCTTAAGTAGTAGGGGACTTTTAGATCTTCCCTCAATTACCTCAAAAGGTGCTTTTCTCGTGGAGGTATGTACAGTATTATTATAGGCATACTCCACTAAGGGTAAGTACTTCTCCCATTGGGACCTTTGATCTACCTCAGTTAAATAGGCTTTTAGTAGATCAAGAATTGTTAGGTTAGCTATTTCACTTTGGCCATCTGTTTGCGGGTGATAGGCCGAAGAGAAATTTAGACTTGTCCCTAAATTCTCAAAGAGACCCTTCCAAAAATTACTAGTCATTAGATAGGATCTCTATCCGACACTATGGACATCGGCAAGCTATGGTACTTGAAGATTTGGGATATGAAGAGGGTTTCCATTTGATGGGCTTTGATAGTCTTTTTGATAGGTATAAAATGAGCTTGTTTGTTGAACCTGTCTACTATCATCCATAATCCCGTATTCCCATGGATAGACTTAGCCAATCCAAAGATAAAATCCATGGATATGCTCTTCCATGGTGAATTAGGGATTGGCAAAGGTTGAAGCAATCCAGGGATCTTCCCTCTATCAAACTTTGTCTTTTGGCATACCACACATTTAGAAATATGGTAGTCCAATAGAAATATGTTTCAATCCCTTTTAGGGTAGATTGAATCCCTCTATGTGCCACATATGGAGGAGCATGAGATTCATACATTACTTTCTCACGTAGTTAGTTAGTAACGCATAGTCTATTGCCATAGAGAAGATAACCATCTTGTAAGGTAAATGGTTCCTCTTTCTTCCCTGGTGCAAGGGATGAAATCAAATCTCTAAAATCGGGATCAATAGCATACTCATCTATCATAGAAGATAGATCACTGTGAGTTGCTATGGAAACCGCATTCACTCTTGGACGACTTGAGAGTGCATCGGCTACTTGATTATGCTTGCCAACAATGTGAGCAATATGAAAATGAAATTGCGAAAGGAAATTTACCCACCTCATTTGTTTGTTGGAGAGCTTGGTTTGCGTCATGAAGTACTTAAGTCTTCCGTCCACCATAGAATGAAAGGAGTCCCTAGTATAAATAGTGCTTCCACGATTCTAAGGCATGTAGAACTGTGAGCAGTTCCTTTTCATATATGCCTAAAGATTGCTCAACAGGGCAAGCCTTTGACTTTCATAGGCTATGGAGTGCCCTTCTTGGAGCAAAACAGTTCTAAGGCAATCACCACAAGCATCACATTGGACCTCAAATGGCTTTGAGAGACCTGGCAGTGTAAGCACAGGCTCAGAGATAAGCTTTTCTTTAATCTTTTCGAAAGCATTGTTCTCCTTGGCAGACCATGTATACCTAACATAGGTCATGTAGTGGTCGTGCTATTAGTGAGAACTTTTCTATGAAGCATCTATAGTATGCACACATACCTATAAAACTTCTTAGTTCATGAAGATTTCGTGGATTAGGCCATCCTTTTATTACCTCTAGCTTTGATGGATCCATTTGGATGCCATCTTGAGAGATAATGTGACCTAAATACTGAATCTCTTGTAAGAAAAACTCACTTTTCTTTCGATTAACATAAAGTTTATTCTCTCATAGAACTTGAAATATCACTTGGAGGTGTCGCTAGTGTTCGTCTAATGAATTAGAGTAGATGATTATATCTTTTTAATTGAGCTTATGTTTCAAATATCTTGTCATTTGGAGTTATTGAGTGCTAATTTATGCCTTTTTATTTTTGAAGTCTATGTACAACTACAAAAGGTGGGCTAGAGACTTGAAAATTAATCCAAACCCTGTGAAACTTGGCAAGAGACCTATCCATAATGTGTACAACCAGAAGAAGCTTGGAAAATTCTTTGTTCAAGATCAAAAGATAATAATCATGCTTATTATCAAATGATCCAAGACACAAGACTTTTACACTTTTCTTGAAAGGAGCTTGATCTATGATAGCAATTGACTGCAATTGTCAAATTTCAAGGGAAATGGAATAGTTTTGACTGAGATTGACAATTGTTTAGTATTAGAGTCTGCAAACTACTAAAATTTGGTAAACATTTGTGCAAAACTTATCCAAAATCTGTGAAAATTGATTCAAAGCTCCTTGACCATATCCTTGACTATTGTACATCATCAAAAGTGCAAAAAAGGGTATTTCTAGGCCAGTATATGATATAGGTGCTTATTATCATCTGCACCCCATAGTGTATTTTTGTGGCTGCCAAGTGTAGATTACCTATCCCAAATATACCTTGCAAAATTTGGAGTCATTTGGACACTATTTGCTACCAAAAACTGAGTTACCAAGAAATTAAAGATTGCATATTGTTCCTTTGGCTACTTTTCCAATTTGGGACTGGAAATTTTTACCATAGTCTTGGTACATGCTTGTGGTGTTAGATAGAACTTGGGCTATTTTGATAGCATACGAATAACTATTGGGAAGCTCATATAAGGAATTTTGCACCCGATAGATTTACTAGAAAATTGTGTTGTCGGACTTGTAGAATCAAGATCAAAACTTGGAGATAACTCAGGAGAAGATATTCTCCATAATTGAATCTCATTGGTATTGGGTCAAGTGATCTAATATTTCATTCTTCTAAGAATTGTAAGTCTTTATGTACCTTAGATCAAACTACGTACTTGAAAACCAAGGACTAACAAAGAAACTTAGAATAGAGTGTCAAGAGAAGAGAGTGTCAGCCACTCGGGGAGTACACTATGTAATCATGTTAATGTATAACGTGAGTTCAAACGGAGGGGTTATAAAATGCAAAAGTTTTAGGCAATTTAATAAGGGGCTTTTATATTCAATTTTGAAAAAAATCCTAAAATGAGGGGTCATTTTATTCATTCAGACATGTTAAAATATGGGTTTTTTTAATACCCCACGAATGCACATTATATAGGGGGGTACCGGATGGTGAACCCCGCAAGGTCAGCCAAGGGAGAGCACTAGAGACCATAGTTGATGAAGTGTATGACATTTATTGTGATTCGACCCAAAACATGTCTTCCTATTACACTCATTTAGGTGTTGAACCTTGCTACAATTTAAACATATATTGACCTTCTATAAAACCAATACCCATGGGGATCATAGATATTTGGAACCTAAGAGGAGTATGAAGTTCAAGTTGATGGCCGTGGCATTCATTTTGAGGAGGAGATTAGAGCCAACAAGCAAGAGATTTTATGCATGGATGAAAATAAAACTCAATAATTAAAAACTTTAAATTGTGACACTGTGAATAAATGGAGATTAGAAGTTGATAGGATATTCCAAACATTGAAGGGGATCGGGGAGCACCACAGACAAAGAATGAGAGAGAGAAGGAGACACACGACACACAGATATGGGTGGGGAGACTCCAAAGAGTGAGCAGCCCCCTATACACTTATGCTATGTATAAGGTATACAAGTCAGTGGGCGCCCAGACTCTGGGCGGCCGGGCAAGGCACAGATGCCTATACCCCAACAACCTCCCACTTAAAGGCGACTGTGCCTTTAAGCAAGGGAACCTAGTCTAAAGACTAAAAAAGGTGAGAGAAAACCGCTCTCAACCGATGCCCACTGGCTGGCTGTGATCGTGTGCATCCGGCTGTCCTGCTCCCGTGTAAGTCCATACACCACCAGACGTACCGCACACGTACTGCAAGTATGTACGCAATACCTGCAAACCTCCCCTATGCTCTATGCCGAGATCAGTCATCGAACGACTGATCAACCTTGCTGCAAATGCTCCCACTGCAGCTGCTATGTCGGGCCTCGAGATCAGCATCTCGTACATAAGGACACCGAACGTTGATGCAACCCTGGCAACCTCTGCCACCTCCAACTCAGAACTCAACACATGGCAATCCTGTCCCCTATCATAGAGACCATGGCACTCTGACTCCGAGCTCTGGAGTGACTCCTCGTGCCCACCACATATCACATGTGTACCAAGTGTATCCATATGTCCTGAATCTGCATCAAGCTCTGGCATAAGCATATCAAGAAATGACTCCACAATAGTCGACATCTCAACATCCATGTGAGTCATCTCTGTCATCACCTCTGATGACTCATCCTGCTGTGACTCACTAGAGCTGTCCCGCTCTACCTGTGCATCCGTAGACACAACCTGCACAACAAGGTCACTGCTCTGCACTCCATGCAAAGCATCCTGCAACCCACAAGCAAAAGAGACTCGCCTGCTCTCTCGCTCTCTACCTGACTGCGTGATCACAGAGACAACACCGTCTCTCACGTGATCCACATGCAATGGGTAACCTGTACCACTCCTGGCACCTCTCGCAATCACTAGCGAACCCAAATGCATCACAAAATCTCGCTCTCGTAGCAAAATCTGACATCCACTATCCCGTAACTGTCTGACTGAGATCAAATCCCGTCTCAGATCTGGCACATAACGCACATGACGCAGGGTAAATCTCATACCACTGGGCAAGGACAAACATACATCTCCTGTACCCTTAATGTCATACATAGCACCATCAGCCATGTGCACACAACCAAGTCTCCCACTAGAAAACGTGCTAAACCACTCACGATGTGACGTGACATGGAACGTAGCATCTGAATCTAGTAACCAATGTGAAGACAATGTGCAATCCGATATGCAATCCGTAGACATAAGATTGTCTGAAGACAAGCTAGATGTAAATGTGACATCGCCATCACAAGCATACTCAGTAACCACCGTACTGATCTCACTAGCATCTGTCATGCCCAAATCTGCATCACGAATCTGTCGCCTCCGTTGTCTCAAACGCCTGAAACATCGACGCCTAATGTGCCCTCTATGTCCACAATGCCAACATGTCAAGTCTCTATGCCGTCGAGACTTGCGTGTGGGATCAATCTCTCCCATGGACATAAAAGTGGGACTAGACTCCCCTGTAGACATGGATGTCGCGTACATAGCTTGTAAACTCTGCCATAAAGCATGAGTTGTAGTCTCCCTCGAGACCTGCCGGTAAACAGACTCAACCAGATGCAAACAAATCGTAGACATTGCTAACTCATCAAGATCCTGCCAATCATCATCACTCATAGACTTGGGCTTCGCCGATAAACCACGCAAGGGTTTATCCTGCCCCAAATCTGTCAATGCAACAAGCATATGTTCCTTCCAAGCAACAAAATCTGTACCATCAAACTGTGTCAGACCATAACGCTGGAAGTTAAATGAAAAATCAGCCATAATGCTCGCCAAAGAGCAACCAACAATGAGTAGCAAATGTCAACCAAATCAGCCCTAAACTGGCTCGAATTGCATCAACAAAAGTCTGCAAATATGGCTGTAAGATATGGCTGCAAATCAGCCCAAAACAGCCCCAAAATTCAGCTCTTAAACAGCTGCATAAACAAGTCACAAATGTGTCCCAGATCAGCCTACAACTGAGCCATACATGGACACCTGCAAAGAGGAAACAATGGCTGAAAATTCAGCGCCCAAATAAGCCCTCAAACCTGCCTGTAAACTTGTAAACCTGTAGCTGAAACCTGCTGAAAAACCTCGAGCCATTAGTGCTCGAATCCGGCTACCTAGCTCGTAGCCACACAAGCATACATCACAATACTCACTCCTGTGAGTGTGCCAAGATAACTGTACGCCTGTCAAACCCGTGAGCTAATCACCAAGCCCACACTGTGCGGTATCGATGCATACACACGCACAAATCTCCCACCTGCAGAGAACACCGCACACAAATGCTGAGTGCAACCCGCAATCTCTACCTAGATCGCATAAATGATGCGCATAAAACTCCTGGGAAAATTTCGCCAGAGTTTCGTCAGTAAAACGGCCACAAAACCAGTAACCAAACTGACTGCACGCTCAAAACCATGAGCAACCAAAGCGCATCAAACCGTACTCCAAATGCATGCACCAATCTCCACACTTTGCATACATCATTGCAAACACCTGCAAATCTAGTACACAAATATCTGCTCTACCTGTGACTGCCAAAAAACATGCTCGAGGCATACATTGCCGAGCTCAAAATGCAATCACATTAGTCTCCCTGAGCATCAAACCACATAAGGCATACATCGTATCCTCCCACCTGTGAGGAAGCTTGCAGCAAATATCACTCTCACATCTGAGAGCAAACCATGTGTGGAATCCTCGACACACAATAAACAACTGCTGCTGCAGAAAATTCAGCATTCAGAATTTTACAATTCTGATATGACGAGTGCGTCCGGAGCGTGCCAAAACCCCAAGGTAGACTCCTGGATCATATGTATCCGAGTCCGGGTGTGAAAGCTATGCCAAAAACAGTGTTTTTGGGATCCGAAAGTGCACAAATAAACTTGCTGCTGTACCTGCTGTAATTCAAAGCATAATTTCAGCAAATAGACATCACCATCGCGTCCGAAGCGTGCCAAAACCCTGACCTAGACTCCTGGATCATGTAGATCTGACTCTGTATGACGGAGCTACGCAAAAAACTGCGTTTTAGAGCCCGAAAATGGCAAAAACGAGCTGCACACAGTCTTGAACCTGCTCCTGCTCCACTCTGCGTGATGCAATTGTCCTCTCAATGCAAGCTCCAACACAAGAGCTCTGCCACAACAGCATCCAAGCACTCGAATGTCAAGCTCTCCTCCGCCGAGCACTTCTCTAACGAGCTCCACTGAGCTCAAAAGCTCCTCTCACCAAGGAAGCCGCAACCGCCTCCTCGACCAAGCTTGACCACACCAAGCTCCTAAGCTCCAAAGACAATGCTCCTCAAGCTAAAATCGCTCTCCGTGAAACTCCGCGATCGAACTCCACCGTCGAGAGCGAGCGAGCTATCGCCTCGAAGCTCTCAAAGCCGTCGTGCTCTCCGCGGTCACCATAGCTCTGATACCAATTGAAGGGGATCGGGGAGCACCACAGACAAAGAATGAGAGAGAGAAGGAGACACACGACACACAGATATGGGTGGGGAGACTCCAAAGAGTGAGCAGCCCCCTATACACTTATGCTATGTATAAGGTATACAAGTCAGTGGGCGCCCAGACTCTGGGCGGCCGGGCAAGGCACAGACGCCTATACCCCAACAAACATGACCGCCAAGCAAGGGTCATTGGAGCTTGAATTGGAGGATTATGATCAAGTAGACACAAAGCCATTGGAGTGTCTATTGTTGGGAGGAAAATAATACCATGGACTTGTTGTGGATAGCTCATAAATATGGCCAGCTAAGAGGGAAGTACAACCCATGGAACCTACCTTAGGTGTAATAGAGATTACCACTTAGCTAAGTTGATGCAAGTGCCAAGAGCTGAGAGGATTTTTGACACAATTTCAAGGAATTTTAATGCCCGTAGAGTGCAAGTTATTGACTTGGATTTAAATTATACCCCCTCGAACAGTTATAGATCTAACCACATTGACTAAGAGGTTTGTTGTTGCTTTCTTGGAAATGTGAATTAAGCATAACACAATAGCATAAATCTGTAACTTTAAGCAAAAACAAGGAGAATTTGTGAGACATTGTGTGAGTAGAATGAGACATATATTGATAGATGCCCAGAGTAAGAAGTTATAACTGAGGAGAGGCTTGTCTCATAATTTCTTGAAGGTCTACTCAAGAAATAATTTCATGCTATACTTTATAGCAAAAAAGACACATTTTTTATGCGATAGACTTAGGAGATATTTGTGAAATCTTCAAAAATAGAGCACTATGAGAGACGCACAAAGCAAGAGAACTACATCTACTATGCTAGCTCAAGTAGGGCCAAATGCAGCAACACCTCTACATTCCATATGCAATATGCTCAAGCACATGAATGAAACGATGAGAAATAAAAAAAACTTGCCACTAAGGGGGCTAAAATAAGGACAACCAATGGGGACCACCCAAATGGTGTTCTATTGAAGAAAAATGGACAAATCATGAGACAAAAAAGTATTATTTCCAATTAATGTACGACAAAAATGTTCAATATTTTCCAATGAGTCCAGAGGGGCAACCTATGTATAGGTATGCACCTAACATGGTTCAAAGGCAAAAGCCACCCTTGGTTATGAAGAAACCACAACCTGGACTAGGTCAAAAACCAACACTAGTAGAAAGAAAGGCAATACCGGATAGATATATACATCCAAAGGACAAGTAGACAAGCAAGCCTCATTACCATCTACACTAGTAGAGGAAGAATGGTATAATCAGCCACTACCTTCCTCGGTTGAAATGGTTATCAACAACACCTCTTGATGCAAAACCTATGTACTTTACTGCAAACCAAGGGGCTAGACCACCTATTATGAAACCTATGCCAGAACCAAAAATGGGAAATTTCTAGAATTGATCAAATGATCATTGGAAAAATTATTTCCCTAAACCTAATAAAAATGCCAAATCAATTGAGGCTTATTGCATGCAATGTGGAAAAAGTGGGATCATTAATCAAAGGATTATCCGAGAATTCCTGCAAACAAAGGGAAAATTGTAGTAAACATAGCCAGTGTCTTTCTTGTTAGCTCCTTTGATAGTGAACCAAGCTTCAATTAAAAGGTAAAAA
Source organism: Adiantum capillus-veneris (assembly GCF_014529385.1). Taxonomy (NCBI): domain Eukaryota; kingdom Viridiplantae; phylum Streptophyta; class Polypodiopsida; order Polypodiales; family Pteridaceae; genus Adiantum; species Adiantum capillus-veneris. The sequence goes on along the minus strand of NW_028221950.1, from coordinate 26,671 downwards.
GCACAAAAAAACTTAATGCAGATGAGTCATGAAGTAGTAAGAAAACCTCATGAGAATCCAAGAGAAGGAGAAGTCAATGTTATGAGCTTAGAACATAAAAACGCAGAATGTTTTTTTGAGAAAAAAGCTCAAGAATTGGTGCAAGAAAGAACTAAGTTAACTTTGACATGCAAACTTTAAAGAATCCAAACCAACATCAAGTGGGTTAGTATAATTGTGGATAAAATCTATGGTCCTACCAATGTAAACTTGGAAGCACGACTAAAAGAAGGTCAAACCATGGAGCTCGGGGGGTGCACTATACAGTAATCATGTTAATGTATAACATGAGTTCAAAAGGAGGGGTTTTGAAATACAAAAAGATTATATAATTTAACATACATGTATTAAAATAATGGGTTTTTATATTCAATTTTGGAAGAAAAATCATAAATTAAGGGATCATTTTATTCATTTAGACATGTTAAAAGAGGGGTTTTGTTAATACCCAACGAATGCACGTTATTTAGGGGGATACTGAATGGTGAACCCCCTGAGCCATGGAGACAAAATGGAAAAATTATCCACCCTTGAATGGAAACATCTAAATTGAAAGCCTATTGAGAGCTAGTGAGGATTACTCAAGCAATGCTTACTGGATTTGTCTTTGGTTGCTTGCATCTGACCGCCCGTAGTATGCTTGGGAGGAGATCATGATCCATACCCCCTTGGATGTTGAGAGCCTCTCAATGTTTTTGTTTGTAAATAACACTTAAACAAGTACCTCTATATACCCTCTTGCCCGGCCTTTAAAGGCCCTATATTTTTGGCTATGCTTTGTATCCCCTCTTGCCCTACTTTAAAGGCCCTACACTTTTTGTTGAACATATAACTTACTCTGTATACATGTGTTTCTATAATACAAGTACATACTTTGCAAAGTGCACAAAGGACTAGTGTATTGAGATTGGATAGCTTGCTAGTGTATTGTTTTGCAATCCAGGATAACTATTGTTTTGTACTTTTGTAGTTATCTTATTAGTGCAAGATTAATGGGTTCCATTCACTCACACTAATTTTGGTCCATGCTAATTTTGGTGCAGCCAAAGAAGATCAATGCCAAAAAGAATGGAAAGAAATTTCAAGGGTGCTTACAGGTGTATGCCAGAATGTCAGAGCATGTGGGAAGACCCACCAGTGTAGACAAAGGAATTTAGGATGTATGTGATTTATATGGCTATGCAAGCCAAGAGGAGAGATTCAATGTTTTTAAAAAGTTTTTTCATGTGAAAATCCTCCTAGGCTATGCAAGGCAAGTTTTGCATAGCTTGAAGGCCATGTGGTTACTGATAAAAAGAAAAGTGGGTGAGTGACTTAACTTGACTACAAGAGGGAGGCCGAAAAGTCTTATTCTATAATTTTTTTGTATAATCAAACTTCAATTGGGAAAGAAAAGGGCCATTTCAAACATTTTTGCGTCTCATGCACTTACACTAATTCTGTAACCGTTGAGAGATTTTTCATTTTTGTAACATGCTATTCTTTCAAGCTCTTTCAAGGTGTAGGCAAGACAGAGAAGGAGAGAAATTTGTAAGAGACCTTTGTGTGTATACTCCACCATAACCAATTGCTTGGGAAAAGAAGCAAGCTTTGATTACATTGTCTCTGTGTCGTTTCCCCCTCCCTTCTTTTCTTCTCTTCTCTTGTGAAACAACCTCGACATGTGGGCTTTGCGTGAGCCCCTGAGCCAATTGGTGTGTGTGCAAAGAGAGAGAGAGAGAGAGAGAGAGAGAGAGAGAGAGAGAGAGAGAGAGATTGTCATGTATGTGGCTGAGAATCAAGAAGCTATGAAGACAATTGGAATGCAATGAGTTGTGATTTTTTGTGTGATTCTGTGCTTGGGTGTGTGTATAGACGAGTGATTGCACTCAAGTTTTGTTTTGCGATGCGTTTTTTAAAGAGGATTGGGATGATGTGATTCCACCTGAGTTATAGAGATGTGTGTGTGTGTGTTGTTGGGTATGTTTCCCCTTTCTACCCTTCCAACATTAACATGAAGTTAACTAGTATAGGTGTTAACCCTCATGGACACCCTATCACCTTCGATGGATGCATATTGGATGCATATTATTTATTTGATTGAGTCATGGACCGGGCTTGTCGGTCCAATAGGTGTGTAGGTGATCTCCAATGAGAGGTGCACTACTTATCTTATTTTTATAGTAGTATTACAACGATCAGCCATTGTGGACACCCATGTGTGAATGGACCAAACTCTTATAAAAGGTCCATTTGACCTAAAAATCCCCATTCTTGGGTGTGTAAGCTAAGAAGTACTCTTGCTCCTTCTTTGTCTCCTTCTCATTTGTGTGCTCACGTATGTGTGTGTGTGTGTGTATGCTAGAGAGAGAGAGAGAGAGAGAGAGAGAGAGAGGGTGTGTGTGATCAAGCATTGTGGCGGCATCGGCGGCGGCGAGGCGGTTGAGCATGGCATCGGCCGTGGCTCCTTCTTCTTCGCAACACAGGATCCTTCACGATGGAAGCATTGAGAGCTAAGTGACACACCATTGTTCCTTTGAGCTTGCTAAGACTCTCTAGTTGTGTGTTTGCAGCCTTTCGAGGCTCGCACATAGTACACAAGCAAGTTCCCAGCCTTCGACACATACGACAAAGAGTACATTTTTGGCGCCGCTTTCGGGGAGTTTCCTTGCACTAAGCTCCATGAAACACTTTGCAAAATGCAGCGTGAAGTATTTTTCATCCCGTAGGAAAGGCAAAGAAGGAAGTTGTGTGTGTGCTAATTTTACTAATTTCCAAATTTTGTTAGTTGAAGGGTTTTGCATGGGATTAATGTGAAATTGAGTGATTTAATCTATGTGTGTGCATCAATTTTTGTGTGCATTATGCACCAACACCCCCTTTGCATACTAATTTTGGTTCTACACATGTTTATGTGCATAATTAGAGGCTGATTTTTCATGGTTTGAGCTTGCAATGATAAAATGAAGAGTCTAGCCATGCAATTTTCACTTGGTTGCGTGTAAGAGACCTCAATTTGGAGCAAGAAACACATTATATGGACGCATTAAGATGCTTGTGGATTGCTGAAATTTTGATTTTATGATTGATGTGCGAATTGTTGGTGATAAAAACGCTGATTTTCGTGCAAGTTTATGAGCTTGATGATGCATGAAATTCAAGGTGCAATTGTTGGCACCCGTCACCCACTTCACACCATAGCTACCCTAGCCCCATAGCCTACCTTGACCGTATCCATTAGGCGATAGCCCTAGGCCCTAGCTTTTCTTTAGGCATCATACATCTACCTAGAGTTTCCATGATCAACACGAACCCTACCATCATAGACCTCCTTGGAGGTCTCACAAAAAAATAAAAAATAAGTAAAAACGGGGGTGCAAAACACCCACAAAATCAAACGAGTAACCTTCAAGGGACTCACCAACGATTTCAAGGTGCCTACAGCACATGCATCTGTGCTTTGGTCTTGTGTTAGAGTCCGAACAACTAGCAAGTGCTTTGAATTACACGGGTACACACTATCCTTCCACGTTAGGGTCCGGGCCCTCAGCGGAAACCCAAGGTAGTACCACTCAAGACCCACATATTGCGTCTAGTGACTGTTCCTCTAACTACAACGTCATGGAGGGTTACCCGATGCCCAATCCTGATAATTCAAGCTAAGACATGCATGCCATGGGCCCACGGTTCGGGCCGAGAGTGCTTAGCTGCTTGAAGGAAACATTTAGTAGAGCCACTTGCTCCGAACATGGAGCTAACAATGTAAATGAGGGGGGTGGGGAAGTAAATTTTCCATTCTTGACCAATGTAAACCCTATGCTCCTAGAGAGTGTGCAAGTGAATACTCCATTCACTGCATCCCCTGACTCTTCAGAGCTATTCCCCTCTGAGGTTATATTACCTGATGGTAGAAGCCTTGCCGAACCGAAAGAGGTTGAACGATATATCCTTGCAGCAAGGGAAAAGGAAATCGAGAGCTTACACAAGGTGGAGCAATGAAGAGAACTTAAGGCAAAGGCCACTATGTCAACATCCATGCTAGTCGAGCAATCAAGTGCTCCTGACTTAGCAACCACTAAGGGTCAACCCATAGAGAGTCACATTGTATCTAGTTCAAAGGACACCGCTAGCACCTCAATCCTAGAGGGATCATTTCTAATGAGAATTGGGAGTATGAACTATAAACGGAGACTCTAACCGACCTATAAACAGGTCACACCTATCACGTGGGTTGGTTAGATGTCCTACAATCCACAACGGGTGCTACTAGCGTAGAGGATCAATAACAAAGAGTTTGTGATGTCATCCATAGGATTATTGAGTTGGAGAGGCATGTGACAAAGGGATCCACATGCCTTCAATGGGCGTCATGAGATTCTTGGATGCACGGAAAGCTAAGCAACCAACCTTATCACAAATGGAGACTCTCTCGGTAAGTCCGATGGATCCTCCATATGTTGTTTCTCCAGTGGTCTCTGTACAATCTGAGCCCACAAGTGATAGCTTTACCTTTCCAAGTCTAGCTCATCTCTCTCTTGATGACACTATGGCTACCTTGCCTACCCTAGTGATAAGCATGATAAAAAACATGCCATGGACCTCATTTATTAGTAAAGCACCGCTACATGGTAGCTCAATGCTTGCAACGGTACGTACAAGTGTGTATCAATCGTATGCACCTATAGATCCTCATGCTCATGTAGATCCTACCCCTCACATTGTTTCAACAACTTATGCTCCACAACCACAACATCCAAGCTCTGATTTCAATGGGACCATACTGGCTAGTGTTAGCATGTCACACCCAATGTCTGCTATGCCTAGGACCACACATATGAACCACCTAGCACAATATCGTACCAAACTTGGAACCCAAGGGCTTCCTATATGCCAAGCCCAATGCCAATACCTACTCCACATGTAGTTTTGATAGCGCCATTAACCACGATGCCTACTCAAGCTATTGGTCAATCCATTGCTGAAAATATGTGTAGCACGTTTGATAGAGAGCCTAGAAGTAAGGCAATACAAATAGCCAAGCTCACACAAAAATTTAGGAGATGGGGATGTGAGAAAGCATATCAAAGTGTTTGAACAAATATGCAATTCCCTAGGAGAACACAATGACCTGCACAAGAGTAATGGTTAAAGATTGACCTTGAGTGAAAAGGCTGGGGATCGGTATAGAACCCTAAGGATGGAAGAAAAAACAATTTACCCTACTCTTAGGAGATTGTCCTTGAAAGAGTACATACGAGAGGGAGTACTTTGGGGTGTAGCATCTCAGCTCCAGAAAGCCCAACGAGAGGAAGGAGAGTTCGTGAGAGACTTTATTAGCCACTTGAAGAATTTGAATTCTCGTTGTCCCAAATGAGTGCTCCAATAATAACCAATCGCTAGATAGATTCATTAGGGGATTACGACATGAGGATATATACAATGACCTAGTCATTAGAGGTATCACCACTTGGGAAGAAGTCACCACCAATGCAATCCAATTGGAGGTAATTTAATGATTCAAGGAGAAAGAGTGTTTGTTGAGCCTAAATCTACTAGCTCGTAAGCATTAGGGCATCAATCAATGACCCTAAAGCCTATTGCTAAGGAGCCAAAGATATCTAAGATGACTTTACAGATCTCACAAAGGCCATTCAAGAGAGTCTCAGAGATAATCGTGCTCCACAAAACAATTATATGTATTCAAGAAGGAAGCAACAATGGTACTCAGTTTGCTAGTCTGCATAATACTAGTGAATGCCCTACTGTTAGAGTAAAGTTTAACGATAATTGCAATGCATGTGGAAAGTATGGTCATCAATATAAGGATTGCATAGTATTTAAACGCACAATGGCCAATAGACCAACCTTAGCATGGACAGACACACCTCGAATGCTTGCATTTTTATCGGCCGCACCTCTTGAACAAACGTCACAACACATGGTCCCTAGGGCCCAAAATGTTGTTCAAACAAAACCCTTACCACCTCCAGTGCTAGGATCGCAACCACCACATCTAAGAATCACTTTTGTGAATCAAGTGGGTTGTGAGTCATCTATTTTTGGTTTGGAAGGATGTGAGAAAGATATAGACCTTAATATTGCCTATGGGATTGATGAACTTGAAGAAAATCCACAATACTACATGGAGGACTATTGGGGACAAGTCAAACATGTCTATCAAGTAGCTACTCTTGCTGCAAGAGGCCAAAATATCAATTACACTACCAAGAGACCACCTCTTCAATGCTATGAGTGTGGGGGTCCACATCGTGTAGCCGCGTGTCCTATTAGGCTACAAAAGGATGCTACACTAATGCAAACCAATCAAGCAAGCAAGTCTACAATGTCGATACTCATGTGTAATCAATGTGGCATAGATCATTTGATTGCCCAATGTACGAATAATCCAAATGCACCTAAGATCACGCCATTAAACTTGATCAAGGTTAACGAGGAGCCATCATAAAGTACACATGTGGTACCAATACATGTACTCACACGATCAATGCTCCAAAAACAAAATTATATTCTTGAAGAAAGAGACATAGCATCAATTTCCCAATCTCTGAAGAAGAAGAAACACGAAGGAAGAGATCGCAAAAAGCAACGAAGTCAGGCCCCAAGTCAAAGACCAACATAGGGATTGGTGAACGACCCCGTATATATGAATGATGCTGAAGAGAATTCTTATTCAAATGAAACCATAGAGACCAAAACGAACACTAGGAAAGAAACCAACAAGGAAGATCGTCATGAGCCACAATGGTCAGGACCCAAGAAGAAGATAGGAACTTACCCAAACCCTAAAGAAGAGGAGATCGAGCGAATCAAGCAATTAAAGAGTTTGGTAGAAGAGACCCAAAGGGATCTAGAGCCATCACCTAGGTAGATCCACATTATCGACACAATGTTCCCTACACAACAACAACCACACAAAGGACATATACCACTAGCCATACTTAGTGTCATCCAAGAGGAAATTGACTTTAAGTCATGGGAAAGTGGGCCTACTCCCTTCTTGTTGGAGATAATGTTTACAGAGGGATCACTTGACCCTATCGAAGAAATGGAGATCCCATCTTCCCCACGTCAAGGGACTGAAGCCCAAAAGGCACCATTAAATATTTCCAAATTGATGGATTTCATGGTCTCAGAAGATAGAATCACCATCATGTCCAAACTATGTGGAGACCCCAAGCTATTCTTAGCTCGTAAAGATGGCCAATGGGACTATTGTTAAACCCATTGGGATGCTAGAAGATCTCAAGATCAAGGTCTTTGGACAAAAAATAAGTAATACCTTCATTTGCTATGAATTTCTCCAAGCACACTATGTCCTCTGAGATGATCTTACGACATCCATTAGGAAGAGGATGGGGTCGCCTCTTTATTTTCCATGAGATTATGGAGGTGATTAACATTTGGACGAATAGATACATGCCATGTGTGCAAGAATGGTGGATGTGTAAGAGAGGTGTAAGAGTGGTTAAAGAATGCACTTTTTCCCCCAAAAAGGGGGAGGACAACATTATGATTTTTGGATTCCATAACTCCTACATATGATTCCAATTTGAGTGGAGATTACAGATCTAGAATCTACATGCTGAGCACTTTCCATAGATATGCTACATGATATACTTTTGCCCGCTAGATTTTAAATTTCATTTTGGGAGGAGAATTTGAATGCAAATAAGCTAGTCATTTTACCTGTTTGAATTCAAAAGTTGTCCTTTGATTTATTTCTTAATACTAAAGGTTTGACTCCCTTAAATTACCAAATAAAGAGGCCCTCTTAGACTCCATACTCTTCCTAATGCTTTCATGCGGGAAGCAAAAATGGTGCATGAATGGTCTGAAAACCATGTCTACTTGCAGTTCCAAGACTGTCATTTGAGTGGATCTTGTAACGGGTTGAGCACATCCTCTAGGAAAAAAATTTATAATTGATCATAGATTTGACACCACATCTCACTCGGTCCCATTGCAGTATTTTTACACATTTAAAATGGACACTGATGTCGGGAAAGACTCTCCTTATATGGATGTTCTAGTTGGGATGATTGAGTCCGACAATGTGATTGGGTCCACCTAGCAGCAACCATAGAAACTTGGGGAAATAGGGGGATGAAATGCCACAACTCGTACCCTTAAATATGCTAGAAGCAATGCATATAGATTTTGAAGACCTACAAGATGAAGGCTCGACTGACATTGGAACCAGTAGCGTCTCACAAGACTATAGCCCACACAATTCAAAGTCAGAATCATCAATTGAAATTAACTCTGAGGACGAAGAAGCTGAGCATAATCTTAATGCAAATGTGGGGACAAATCATCCAGGGCCTAATGGTACTCTAGATGACAATCTATCCAGGAGAGCAGAAGACACAAGTAGCGATTCATCTAGTGACTCTTCACTAGAGATCGACCTGTAATAAAAAATTAGACAAGAAAAGTAAGAGATATCAGCGGCGATGATACTGAGAAAATGTGCATGCTAGAGAAAATGAAAAGAAATATATCGTAGAATGGCTTAACTATATAGGGGCGTATGCACTACAACAAAAGAAGGTGTTATCGACGCATATATCGACGCTTCCCATCTCTATGAGCATCGCTATACGCGTCGCTGTGAAACTAGTCGCTATTAGCGACGCTGATAGCCACACGTATAGCGACATGCATAGCGACGACCATAGCAGAAAAAAATTTCTTGGGCAGAGGGCAGGTAGCCTGGCCTGTGCCCAGTTAAAAGATGGACACAGCCACAGCCAGACTTCCTGCCCTCTGCCCAAGAAAGCGAGCAGCACCAAAATATCAACCATGCTCCCGCGCGTAGAAATTTCGGCAGAGTTTCCTTTTTTTTTACATAAACTTTTCAAAAAAAACCATATCATGTATACGCCTCCTACATGCTATCCATGTAGGATCTCACATGAGATTTAAGGCCAATGAAAGACAACCGTACCAACTGAAAAGCATAGCCATAACTTAAAAGCATAACCGTAACAAACCATAACCATAACTTAAAAGCATAACCATAACGAACCATAACCATAACTTAAAACCATAACCGGCTATAATCACTTTGATAAAAACCATAATGCAGATAACCATAACCATAAACAAAATTAACAATAACCATAAGCATAACCAGAAAGAGAAACAATAACTGTCTATACAATGACAATGGCAATAGTCATAACCATAAGGGAAACAATAACTGTCTGAACACTAACTGTTTGTACAAAAAAGAGACACAGAAGCGTGTCTGTGTCTCACAAAGCATATAGATGAAATCTGGTCCACTAATGACTAGGTGTCGCAACCTGCACATAGGACAACTCACAAAATTAGTATTGATATTACTTCATATATACTGACTTAATTAAATCAACTCACACATATTTACGTCTCACCTCAAGCGATCAGCGAGACTGTAAGGCCTCCCAGTCTACAGGCTCTCTTGAAGCTTCAAGATCATTCAGTACTTCATAGATACCTCTGCGATATCCATTTGACTCCTCCTCGCGTGATGGAGCTCGATGCATCGCAAGATTCTGCGTTTATACAAAAATCAAAGTAATAAAAATACATGATTCATCGCGTTTTAAAAAACGCCATAGTTAAGATTGGATTAGAAACTCACAAACTCATAGCGAAAGGTGTCGAAGCCTCCGCTGCCAAGATGAGATGTCCCCCTAGTCATCAGTCGTACCTGCACGGCCTCACGCTGCTGTCTGAACCGCGTGGCTGTTGTCCGCTCATCCTCCCTGATCTGCAGCCACATCTCGTGTGGGATGCCCGAAGGCTTAGGCTAGCCGGTCCTGAAAGCCTTCCGAGCTGCATCTCGTCGATGTTTGATGGTGTCCCGTGCAACACCCTTGATCCACCGCGCTGAAACAACGGAAGAACCCGGAGCAGGTTGGTACTCTCTCAGGATGGTCTCCACTATGTAAGTGACTTTTTCCTTTTCTTGCTGATCCCAAGACATCAGAATGCTGGTCGAAAACTGCAGCTCCACGAGCTGGCGAATTCGCTGTCGCATCTCAGTCCCGACTCTATCCATGTCAACAGAACCATCTCCCCGTACAGTATAGATCTTGGAGGCACTAGGATCGTGTGCCCCCCAAGGTGTCCGAGGTGTGCCAAGAGGTGTGTCGAGAGGTGTGCCTGGGTAAGATGGGGGTCGTGAGTGAGGAGGGGTCGAAGCATCTGTGGACCCTCCTCCATAGCAACCACCACCTCCACCTGACGATCGCCGAGATCGGCAAGTGCTTCTGTGCTGCGGAGATGAGGACGTACCCGCCTTTGCCCCACCCCTAGGTGTCAAAGCGGTCGTGATGGGAGAAGAAGGCGTCATACCCATAGGCGTCGTACCCATAGGCGTCCTGAACCCCGTAGGTGTCCCCCCCCCTAGGCATCGGTCCCTCGGGTGTGAAGCCCGGAGGCGTAGTACCCGTGCCTCTGGCTACCCAGTACTGAGAAGCCTCTGCCATCTGAGAAGGCGTCATCCGTGTAACGAAGCCCATGAATGCATCTACACTCATTGAAGCGGGATCTGGAATCTCGTCTGCTATACTAAAGTCCTGCACAAAGAAAGTAAAATAAAGCGTCAGAACACAGTTGTTTAAATTAACTTTAAGCTTAATTTTAAATCAATGTCTTCACACAAACACTTACAGGCCTAGGCCTCGACGAGTGAGGCATCATCGATAAGATCTTGCACCGTATCATCGTATATCTGTAATTGCAAACATAACTCTGCCCCAACTCGTTCTGGCAGATTCTCTTCATCCATTGCATCTTCATCTACAAGTGTCAATTCTAGCTTGTCTGCGTCATCCCTCGTATATTTGTGTACTTCCTCTGCCATACCTTCGTCCATCTCATCTAATGTCACAGTAGTATGGACGTCGTCTGAGTGACTTTCCTCCAGGAGATCTTGCCCTTCAAATACTTGTTTATTTCTTAGAGCAACCTGAACCACAAACCACCATTGTCACTCTCGAGGGTCCGGTACAAAGACCACTTGCTCGCAATGTTCGGGGAGAGCAAATGTGTCGCTCGCATCTGTCCAAGTCTTTGTAGAATCTATTTGCACAAGTTTGTTTCCATCTCTGCGTACCGTTGCATTGCGACCAGAAGTAATCACCTTGAACTACTTCACATCCAACAAAAACATCTCAAACCGCCTGAAGCTTACTTTCAGGATATCTGATACCAGACCACAGTAATCCAGGTTGCTAGTGCTCTCATTCGTGTCTCTAGCACTGGCCCTTCTCTTTTGCGTGAAACTAACCATTACCCCACTGTCAAACGTGTTTCTTCTGCTGTCAATTTTTTGTGTTCTGAAATGCTTTCCATGCGACCAGAGTGCCATGTATGTATGATACTTCCAGTCACATCCAATAGCCAGCTCTTCCTCTTCTAGAGATATGGGTTCTCCGATCTGTCGAGTTGCTCTCACTGTCTTGTCCAACCATGCCATTGTAGGGAATTCAGGTAGAGGAGCGAAATAGCCTGGCAAGGGTAAGCCTCTAGTCGTTCGACTTTGCCTGAAATCCTGTCACTCTAGATTGCGTCTCTCTTTCTATTCTTCGTACCTTTCAAGCCATTTTTGCATCGACGCTGAATTTAGTATACAGAACTTCATGATCTTTTCTCGCATGAATTTAGTATATAGAACTTCATGATCTTTTCCTAAACTGTAATAGGACTAATATTTGAAGTTCTTAAAGTCGAAAAGAATGTAGCAGGACATATCTTTCGTTAGCACGATTTGAAAGATTGTTGAATAGTCTATTAAATAGAGCTTATACGAATGAGTTGAAATATTAAGAGAGAACGTATATTCTTTTTTTTTAAATAATACACTAAAAACGTATTTGATAAAGATTAATGAATAACAGATAGTCTGTCTATGAATATTAAAATTGAAATTTTTATTAATATCAATGTTTTATATTTATGTGTTTTAGCTTAAAATGCATGGGTAGGCTTAAAATAAGTTGTAAAAGTAGTGGAGACCCAAAAATAGAGGTTTTATGAGACGCGACCTAAAAGTTGCGTTTTTAGCCAAACAGAGATGTTTTTCGCAATTCTGTCCGCGCTACCTTGTAGAACAGACCTATTCCCGTCGTTTTGAGTACCTGGAATGCTCTGTTCTGAGTTCGTTTGTAAAAGTTATGATGAAAACAAACAGAAGGCAGCAGCAGTGTAGTGTACACAGGGACAGACAGACATACAACATCATACAGTTCTCCCTGCTATCAACCAAGAAGTGGATTGTTTCTTCATGATAGAGTATGAAAATTGAGATTATGAAGGTATATAATTATGTTTTTTTACTTTGATTATCATGTTGAATTGGTTGCACGAGTATGTTCTTTTGGGTATTTTGTAGGCGATGCAGAAATCAATGTGTGAAACAGGATCTGTGCAAAGTGTCATGATAGAAATCTAACCTTTACGGATCGCTTAGCGATCACGTTCTTATATTATTATCGCAGGTATACTTGGTACGAAAATCGTGCAGACTTTTCGAGGAAAAGAAGGATAAAAGCACGACGGGTGGTGCGTTTGGGGATCATTCGCCGATCTCTTCTTCTGCGAGTGCGAGTGCGAGTGAGAGTGAGAGTGAGAGTGAGAGTGCGAGTGCGAGTGCGAGTGCGAGTGAGACGCTGCATGCAAGCGAACTGAAGCTCGGGGGTGGTCGGGAGGTTCGAGCTCCGTACAACGGAGTGCGCCCATATATTTTTCTCCTCTGTTGTATCAAAACTCTACAAAGATTCATCAATACAAAGATCTCTTTCTCTATCTTTTTCTATCGATCTCTATTATTCCGTTCCCGTGACATAAACAAATCAGTGACGCTTGCATCTGACCACCCGTACACTGGCTGAAGATTCAAAAACGCCAGACAAGTATGAAGCACAGATATTTTGGCGCCTTCATAGATTGGTTGACGTGCCAACTTCCTCAACATGTGTTCAGGAGATAGGCGCACGGCTTCTGGTGCTGCCTCGTTCGCGTTCTCCTCGCTTGTCTGGAAGAAGGCATCTAGCATCTCCTCCATGCCGTCGTCTTCTGTCTGTAAGCCCTTTTCTGCTTCCATCCGTGGCTCTATATTGGTCGGAACTTCACGCATAATATTTTTTCTCTCTCTCTCTGAGATGTAGGTGCTATGTCGTGGAAATCAATGCCCGTTCCGTAGGAGTCGTATCGCAGATTCTGTACGGTTTCTCTAGCAAACTCTCCGTACTTGTGCACATGCTCATTACATATCATACGCTTGCACAGGATTTGATACTTGCAGAGCGTGCACGAGCATGCAATCTTTTCCTCCATGTTAGTTGATGACGTTTCCATCTACAATGATTATGAATGTTGTTTTAATATATATATATATATATATATATATATACTCCTCACAATGTAAACTACCTCGCATTCTCTAGTCTTGCCCAATCTCCGTACAGCTCGGTCTAGAGGTGTACGGAGATCAGGACCACCGGGTCAAAATATCGTCTTTATTGGTCAAATCCTATATGGGTAGACACATACGTGCACTCCCAGGTGTACATGGCAATGCATGTAGTAGGCAAAACCCCTCTACCTCTTTTAGTTCCATAGTTTCTTCTCTGTCTACGAACCCACCTCCCTCCATTCCGAGGTATCCTATCAGAGAAAGCTTTCCAATGCCGCACTTGATGAATCATATATTAAAGCATGACCATTTTTGTCATTTTTGTAATGTTCCGTATGTTTGCAATTTTTTGCACAGGTTTTTCCAAGGATATTATGCCCATCCTGGCGTTTTTTTCACCACATGCACAAGCCATGGAAGTTCTCAGCCCAATGAAAGTTTTCTACCTAATTGTAAATTGGACGGGGCCTCCATGTCCAAGCCAGAAGATAATGTGGAGATGGATGAGCAACTTGAGAAAGATTCAGAAGCCTTGCATGGTTCTTGCTCAAAAAAGCGATCTCGATCTCTCTTTCTCTCTCGATCTCACTCTCGCTATCTCTCTTTCTCTCTCTCTCTCTCGATCTCCCTCTCGCCATCTCTCTCTCTCTCTCTCTCTCTCTCTCTCTATATATATATATATATATATATATAATATATATAAAACTCTCTTTCTCTATCTCTCTATTTCCTATCTCTCTCTCTCTCTCTCTCTCTCTCTATATATATATATATATATATATATATATATATATATATATATATATATATATATAACTCTCTTTCTCTATCTCTCTAGCTATTTCCTATCTCTCTCTCTCTCTCTCGTTCTCTACTTCCCTATCTCTCTACTGATCGAACGAGCGACTGAGCTAGGGAGATCTAGACGTCCACGACTGCGGAGGACTACACAACATCGACAGAGGATGCATCAGAGGATCTAGCTAGGTCACTTTGGCTCGACATGCATAACGCCCGGTCAGACTACTGACCATGGAGGAGATTGATGAGATCCGCCAGCGACAGCTGCTAGATCTCCTATGATCTACGTATCCCAGCCAGCTGGTTTAGCCGTTTAGTCCATACCGAGCAATTTAGGATTCCATAGTATTTTATTTTGTCATCTTCTTACTCTGACTTTGTATCAGATCCATCACATTGTAACTTTCTTGTCTCATGTCTCATAGGTCACTTTGGCCTTTCAAAGACGTTAATATAACATTTCATTTCATTTCTCTCTTTAATTATTTTTCTTTAATTTTAATTTCCTAAGCATACACTAATTCTCTATCTCTATCTCTCTCTCTCTCTCTCTCTCTCTCTCTCTCTCTCTCTCTCTCTTTGATTACCTACACACACACATTTCTCTCTCTCTCTCTCTCTCTCTCTCTCTCTTTCCTACACACACACATACACACACACACACACTTATCTCTCTCTCTCTCTCTCTATTTCCTAAACACACACACACACACACACACCTCTCTCTCTCTCTCTTTCCTACACACACACCGCTCTCTCTCTCTCTCTCTCTCTCTCTCTCTCTCTCTCTTTCCTACACTCACACACACCGCTCTCTCTCTCTCTCTCTCTCTCTCTCTCTCTCTCTCTCTCTCTCTCTCTCTCTCTCTCTCCTACACACACACACACGATGTAGAGAGAGAGAGAGAGAGGGGTTGGGGGGGGCATAATACCTGTGCAGTAGGTGGAGGCCAAGATTTGAGCAGAGCGCAGGCAAAAATGGCCCCTGCTGCTCGCGGGTTTCGCTTTTTTCACCCAAAATTTTTTGCGTCGCTATACGCGTCGATATACGCGTCGCTATACACGTCGATATACACGTGGGAAATAAAGCCTTTACACGTGTATATCGACGCACATTGCGACGCGTATATCGACGCCCGCTAATTTCGTCAATATACACGCATCGATATCTCCATGTAGTGTTGTAGTGGTGATGCTCATCGGGAGTTGGTAGATAACTGGGTTGAATACCTTAAAAGCGTTATGTGGTGTAGTCCACAATCCATTGAAATCACAGAGCAAAGGCTACAAAGAAGCCAAAGTTAAGCCGTACCGTAAAGAGACAACAAAATCAAGAGTTAGCTCAATAACGGAAGAAAGCGGAAGTGAAACACAGTCCACAGAACAAAAAGATCCCACATACTTACAATCCGAACCGGAGCATTTCAAATCCTACATGATGGAGGATCGTATGGTTTTGTATACAAAGGCACAGAGGACACCTATCAATGGAAGTAATGGAGTCTATGAGAGTCCAACAATAGTTAGGGAGATAGAGTTAGTAGACCGAGGAGAAGAGTCCAAGATCTGAGAGAGATTGAGGAGTATGAACTTAAAGAACTTTTCAAGGAATATTTTTGCTTTGAAATATCATGATATGAAAGGTGTTCCACCTTCCCTGGTGCAACACACAATTCCCATGAACAACATGGCTCGAGTCCAGCAATGACCCTACCCAATGAATCCTAAATATGAAAAGATTGTTCAAGAAGAGATTGAAAATCTTGTCAAATGCGGATTCATATACCCTATTGAGCACTCAGAATGGGTGTCTTTGATAGTGATTGTGCCGAAAAAGAATGGGAAACTGAGAGTGTGCGTGGATCTCAAAAAGGTCAATGCCGCCACTAGGAGGGACCATTACCCCTTGTCATATTCAGAACATGTGCTTTAAAGAGTTGCAGGAAAGGAAGCTTATAGATTTTTAGATTGGTACTTTGGATACAATCAAATCACAATTGCACTAGAGTACCAAGCTAGAAGTGGAGATTGTATCGCATCTCCTTAAACCCTTTCAAATTCCAATTTTGGGCTAAACATGGAGTCATTTTAGGGCATATCGTGTCCAAAAATGGGATTTCCACAGATGAGAGAAATAAAAGCCATTTCCGATTTGCCACCACCTACAAACTATACAAGAGTTCAAAGATTCATGGGCAATGTTGGTTATTACTGATGGTTTATTTTAAACTTTGCCGAGATAGCTCGTCCTTTGTACAAAAGCTTCTTATTGAGTTCCATTGGACCGCGAAGTGTGACCATGCTTATGAGTCATTGAAAAAGATCTTGACTATCGCTCATATTCTACGAGTGTCGATTGGAATGTAATTTTCCATGTGCATATTGATGCATCAAATTTTTCTATTGGGTGTGTTTTAGCTCAACCAGGAGAACATAAATTGGACTACCCCATTAGCTTTGCAACTCGTCAATTGAATGATGCTGAGATAAACTACATCACTACAGAGAGGGAAGGTTTAGCTATGATTTATGCAGTGAAACAATTACTACCTTCTTGCCAACAAGTTTGTTTTCTATGTGGATCATCAAGCCTTGTTGTATCTAGTAAATAAACCTTGTTCCATGGGAAGAATTACACGATGGTTGTTAATTCCTCTTGAGTTTGATTTCACCGTTGTGGTGAGACCTGGTAAAGACATGTCATGGTGGATCATCTGTCTTGCATACCCAATGGTGAAACCCCTACTAGAGTCGATGATAGATGAATTGCATAATACTTCCTTATTCCTAGTTGAGACCATGCCTGAATGGACTGAGAAGATTGTGAACGTTCTAGTTAATGGTTTTCCACCCAAGGGGCTTTGTAAGGATATAGCTCAAAAACTGTCAAAAGAATGTGAGCCTTATTCTCTCATTGTAGGAACTCTCTGCAAGATAGGGAAGGACGATATTCTTAGACGTAGTACCCATGAGGATGAGTATTTATTTATACTGTAAGAAGCCCACATCGGTTTAGCCGGAGGAAATTTCTCAGGGAAACTAACTGCTAGAAAGGTGTTGCAATCAGGCTATTGGTGGCCTACCTTATTCAAGGATGCATAACTTTTTGCAAAAGGATGTGATGAATGCCAATGTTACAAGATCACGATACAAAAGGACAAGATGCCCTTACATACTGTTAAAGTGACTCAACCATTTGAAAAATGGGGTTTAGACTTTGTAGGCCCAATTAGTCCGGCAGATCGTAACACTCAATCCCGATATATTATCATTGCCACCACTGACTATGTGACAAAGTGGGCGGAAGCTAGGGCCACACGTAAGGCTGATGCAAGGTCAAGTGCCAATTTTCTCTTTGAAAACATTATTACAAGATTTGGTTGTCCCTTTGAAATTGTGAGTAACAATGGTACTCATTTTATAAATGGAGTGATATAGGAACTCACAACAAACTTCATGATAGCTCACCATAAGTCTACACCACATTACCCACAAGAAAGTGGCCAAGCTAAGAGCACTAGCAAGACCTTAATTTCTATCTTGACCAAAACAGTGGAAGCTCATCGCACATATTGGGATTTGAAGTTGACATCAACTCTATGGGCTTACAATACTTCTTAGAAAGTGGCTATTAATTGTACACCATTCAAAATGGTATATGGCCAAGAAGTAGTTATGCCATGGGAGTTTGTAATTCCTAGTCTGCATGTAGCTTCACAAGAAGGTTGGGATGGTAACCCTTTAGTTGAGCGCTTATATCTCCTTGAGAGGTTAGATGAAGAAAGACAATTGGCTATGAAAAATGCACTTGTGGAGAAAGAAATGGTTTGATTGTCATCTAAAACGCAAAGATATCAATGTTGGTGATAGTCCTTATGTATGGAGTGCAAAATGAGAAGAAAAAGTTGAAATATGCACGAAAAGGACCATATAGAGTATGTGGAATCACCCCACAAGATACTATTTGTGTGGAGACTCTTGATGGAGTTGAAACCATTGGATTCCTCAATGGGAGAAAATTTAAAATATAATATGATCCTTTAAGCCAAGAGGAGCTACGTGCCATCCATAAAAAGAAGGTAGCTAAGGAATAAGCAGAGTTGAAGAAGATTCAAGCTCAAGCTGAGGCTAAGGAGTGACAACAACGCATCAGACGCCAACGAGAGACCAACCTTGGAGCTACAAATGCATTCCACCTTGAAACAGACAATGATTGGTTGGACTCTAACACACCTCTACGATACCCTATTGAATTAAATAGCGCCTATGGGAAAGTGATATATAATGCCTTGTTAGACACGAGTGCTAAATATAATGTGTTGTCATATGGGATGTGGTGTCAGTTGGGAAAGCCATCCCTATCTGAGAGTACTATCCAATTCAAGGGTGTCAACAAGAAAAAAACCATGGTTTTTGGAATCTAGCACACTTCTGTCAGTTATGACAACGGGGTTGTAGCTCAAGACTTTTTGGTCATGCCTATTGGAACTATGGAAGGTCATATAAACCTGGGACGCACGTGGATGATAGCGACCATATGCACTATTGATTGGGGGACAGAGAGTGTCACAATGCAAAAACAACCTCTTAGCCCTGTCACTCAATCCATAGTCCCTGAGATATTACCTCCCAAGGAAATAAAACAAAAAACAATGCATGTCCACAAGGTTGAACCAAATGTCCCTATAGCCCAAATCTCTAGAGCTTCAACTTTTGTAGTAGTTGAAACAAAGCTTGAGACACACAAGACTCATCCTAATGTAGCAAAAAAAACATAGATGTGGGTCCCTAAAGCTTCTTTAGAGACCATGGTTGATGCTAAAAAAAAGGAGCCTTTTAAGAAATGCCCTACTCGCTCCCAGAAATGTAAGAAAACGTGGTGTTGAATTCCTAAAAGACTATTGGAAGCCCAAGGCTACTATCAAGGAAATGATCAAATCTAGGTGCCAAAACATAAATTGTGTTCTTACTTGTCTTAACCCGTGTGAGTCAAATCTTGTGATGACAAAGCCGATGAAAGATTGTGGGAAAAAAAAAATCATAGAACACTACACACTGGATCTGGAGCTAGAGTGGGTTCCCAAGCGTAAAAAGGCTTGTTTCGCTCAGCTCAACCATAGAAAAAATGAATGAAGCTTCTTACTCGTCATGTAGTTCCTATATGGAAATAGAAGCTTCGACACAACCTCCACCTACCATTGTACATATCTATACAAACAAGAAAGAGTTTTCACCTCCCCCGTTGTAAGTTCACCACCTACAACAACGTTGCAAATAAAATCATGGGAGAGTACCTTACCACCCTTGTAACTAGATGAAATGCCTACAATGGTCAAAAACTATTGGTCAAAGTCTTCACCCAAGAAAACTTGGAACAATTGGTTTCAAAAGGTGACGACATCATTCCTGAAGGTATGATCTATCCAAGGAAGGGGTGAGTGTTTGCTGACATTCATCATTCACTCACTCCCCTCTCAACCTTTCTCCCTGACCTCTCAATCTCCCAATCTTAAGGAATGTATATATAAAGCCTTATACTCTCCCAATCGTTGTAGACTCTAAACTGTCACACATGTCTGCAATTATAAGTCAATGTCAAGAAACTATGGCGAGAAAACCTAAGAGAAATCTAATAGAGTCTCCTCTGTAAACTGGTTAAAAACTCAAGTACAATCTCTACCGTATACCATGCCAAAATGGCAACGGGGAGACAACTCAACCACTACACAATCATGGAAAACATGATCAAACTCATCAAAACCGATTCTCACATATGCATAAAACAACTCCAAAATATGCAAATTCCAAGCATATAATCTGGGACAAACTGCTCAACCGAGTGGAAAGCACATAACCATACACGCAATGATGGCCGATTTTTGAAGGCCTTAACTGTGGTTACAAACCCCAAGAAGGTGAGCATTAGAAGTTTTTTTTATAAAAAAAAAATATGTTTTTGCAGGTCCCCACCCTCCCTTGTCACTAAATGACACCTCTCGAGGGAGGTGGGATCAATGGCCCACAGTAGGAGTCACGAGGTAGATGCAATCCGTGCCGTCCGATCGACATTTAAAGTAGGTGTGAACTAAGCGTGAACTCCGAGATATGTGCACCACATCAAATTTGGTGTGACCTCGGTGTGAACACGACGTGAACACGGTGTGAACTGGGGAGGGCCTACACACCACACCAAATTTGGTGTGAACTCAGTGCGAACTAGGTGTGAACTAGGTGTAAACCTGTCCACGACGCCCTGATCTATAAACTTATCACACACACACCTTTCAAGGAACACGTGATAGCCTAGTGGTTAGAGTCAATCCCGTGGGGGAGAGGGTACTGGGTTCAAGTCCGGGATCCAAAAAAGTGAGAATCTTTTGCATTCCGTAGGCAATCCAACGATCACGATCAATCGATGATCGTGAGCCATTGATCCCACCTCCAAATGGAGGTGTCAATTAGTGACGAGGCCCACCCTCCCCCTCCTTGTCCTTACACTCACAGAGGGTCCGCCACTCTCTCTCTCTCTCTCTCTCTCTTTCCACACACACACACACACACACACACACGCACACACACACACACAGGCACACACTCACCCTCACACCTCTCTCCCATGTCTCTCTCATTCAGCCCCCCCCCTCTCTCTCTCTCTCTCTCTCTCTCTCTCTCCATACACATACACACACACATACACATTCACAAACACATACATGTACACACACTCACATACACACCCTCACAACTCTCTCTCTCTCTCTCTCTCTCTCTCTCTCTCTCTCTCTCTCTCTGCATACATACCCTACATGCATAAGCACATGCACACAATCACATACGCACCAACAATGCACACACATGGCACACACAAGAAAAAAGAATCAAAATAAAATGGACATTGATGCATCGACAAACAAAGGAGGACCAAAAACACACGATGGCGACAACAAATCAAAGAATGACGCTGAAGGCATACCCAAGTCAGCACTGAAATTGACGAGTGCGCTACACCAACGCACCAATAAAGCTTGAGACTTGCTGGCATCTCATCCATGATGCACCTCCTCAGTAACATCCGTAGGGTAACTCATTTTCCGTTTTCCAAGCCAAACTTTGTAAAAAACCATTTTGTATTTTCCACCTCTCTCTAGGTGATGGTCACAAAGGCCCACCTAGGAGAATATCATTTTCTTATTTGTCCCAAAATAAAGCACCAGCCACCTGTCCGGGACCGGCTACCTACTTTGTCTCTTTAGCTTAGGGCCTTAAACCTAGTTAGTTTATACTAAACTAAGCAGCCCGCACCTATAAAGGAGCACCAAGAGGTCACTATCAAGATAGTCAGCACTTGAAAGAGAAGTCATTCACATACATTGACTCCAAGGGTCACTATGCACAGGATTAGGATCTCTGTACACATGAAATTTCCCTACGGAACACACTATAGGATCTCTCTCTTCTCTCTCTCTCTCTCTCTCTCTCTCTCTCTCTCTCGGTGTGTTGTGTTAGTGTTATTTGAATCACTATTATCTGCGTCCTAGCTACTCGAAGCTAGGTGGTGCCCCCTGTTCACTCCTTGTGATCTGTGCGTGCGAACTGGGTATAGAGGCTGGTGGGTCCGTTTTGCACTTGCGCTTGTCATTTGGTGCCCCCACTGTCAAAATCCTTCCGTTTACAACGCTAAAAATGATGCACGCAATCGACCATGAACGACCATGAACGAGTGCCTGCATGAATTCTCCAATTGGAGAACTGAGGAGGAAGAAATTGAAGAAGCACTAAGAGCCTTCATATCGAAGTGCTGCTGTCGGAATACACCATTGTGAATATCCAGGAAGTAAGTTCTCCATCTCGTATCTCTCATTCTAACCGTGAATCAAGAGCCACCAAAGGGAGGGTAGTAGGCTGCTCTCATTGCTGTCACCCACCACACTCTATCAATGAGTGCCATCAACGAAAGTAAAGGAGAAACAGAAACCCTCTACATTGACATCCATTGCAAAGAAATCCTCCATATTAAGGAAGGAAAGAGGTTAGTAAAGTCTCTCTTCCCTAAGGAATCTAAAATAAAACTATAGCCTCGGCTCCTAAGTGGCCCAAAGGGGTTGATTGTGCCAAGGGAAAAGGAGGGCTACGCCAATCCTAAATCACTGATCTGGAAAGCAGAATCGCACCTAGGATTCCAAAAAGAAAGTCATCCACCGTAAAGTGGCAAAAGATCGCCTATCGATTCACGGCGTGCATGCAAGTGTGCTGCCAGTTCACTTCGACAACCCCAAAGGGGAGGTGATAAGGAGGTTCCCATGCCCTAGAGAGGAGTGGTTGGCTACTGACCTTGTTGCTTTGGAAGGCAGGTAGAGGGCCTTCCTTCTCTCCCTGTGCAACTCATTCTGAAGAAATTGTCTACTATGGGTGAAACCCAGTGGTCAAAAAATGAGCTACAAATAAATGGTGTGGAATTCATGCAGCAAGCCAATTACGGTAACTACTTGCAACTACTGCTGGCCAAAAGGCTTGGAGTGGTCAAACACATTGCCATCACTCCCTACATGTTAAGCATTGAAGGGAAGGTGGAGCCTATGAAGGGCGATGACCTCCTATGGATGTCTCGACTTGTCAACACCGACATGGTAAGGGTATAAGTGAGTACTCTACACTCTGTGCATCATGGATAACGGACCAACCGCTTTTTCCGTTTAGGTTTTTGCAACACATTCACGTACATATATATGTAGATATGAAGATCTTCTATCAGTAGAAGATTGTGTTCTTGTTTGGTGCTGTGGCGCTAGGAGAGATCCTTAGCTCCACAAATCCCATTATCCTCCCCGTTTTGGATTACCATCACTCCTGTAACGTTTTAATTTTCATCCTGTTTTGATCTATCCACCCAACCTTGTAAGAAGCCGCTATACTTGTGTTTAAGAAAAAAGAAATTAAAAAAAAATATTGTTTTGCAATGGCAAACGTTTCCTTCCCAACTTTCACAGGTAAGGTGGGGGAAGATGCTTCGGATTTCCTAGATAATCTTGAAAGTGTCGTCAGGCTAGAAGGGATGATGATGCTTTACATCTGCGTATTTTTCCATTGTTAATGAAAGTGGAAGCAAGATCATGGTACAATGCCTTCGTGCAAGCCACCAAGGAGAGGTAGGACCTGCTAAGAGTAGCATTTCTAAGGAGCTTTCGAGAAGGCACCACATCAAAGAAATTGTGGCAATTGCTGATGGAGTTGAAGCAAGGAGGTATGCAACATACAAACTGAAGTTTGTGGACCTATGGGGACGATGGGCTGCATTGTTGAGGAAGGGAAAAGGGGCACCCGATTTCCTAAAGAAAGACCGGTTTGTGGCGAGTTTATGGCCAATTCTTAAAGAGAAGGTGAAGGGAAGGTTTCCTGCTACGTACACCGTAGTATTTGAAGTAGCCCGCCTTAAAGATAAGAAATTGTGTCTACAAGCCAGGACTACTGAGGAAGAGGAACCGGGTATGGCCTGACCACACCTAGCATGTCAAAGAGAAGGACAAAGAAAACCATACTTTGGTAAGTCAATACGGGTAAGGAATCATAATTTTTTAGGGTTAAGGCTAATGTTGTATAGGGTTAAGGGGACAAAGGCATTGAAGAAGCTAGTTTTAAGTAGGCTTTTCTAGCCTTTTTTTTAGACACATGTAGGATGTGGACCTAAAAGGTCACTTTCTCTCTCTAGCTTTTTGAAAGTGGAGGGAGTAAAGGAGTGTGGCCACATCAGCAAAAACGTGGGTCACTAAGAGCCAAAATTTGACTTTTTTTTCAAAAAAAAAAATAAACTTATTTTTTACTTAAAAATTTCCCCCAACATATATACATATGAAAAAATCATTTTTTGACTTTTTTTAAAACCTACAAACACTAAAAGTCCACTTTTTCAAAAAAAAAATCGCCCCAAAAAAAAACCATTGTTCTCTCCTCCTCCTCTCTCCTCTCTCCCTCTCCTCCCTCCTCTCTCCCTCTTCTCTCCTCCTCCCTCCTCGCCCCTCCGTGCTCCCTTCTCTCCTCCTCCTCTCTCCTCTCTCCCTCTCCTCCCTCCTCTCTCCCTCTTCTCTCCTCCTCCCTCCTCGCCCCTCCCTGCTCCCTTCTCTCCTCCTCCTCCCCTCTGTCTCCCTCTCCCCCTCTGCTGCCTTCTCTCCTCTCATGTTCTTCACTCTCCCTTCCCCCTCTCTCTTTTCATCCTTTTCTTCCTCACGCAACAACTTCCATGGTGCTCACAGACATCACAAATCATATGCCTCTACCACCATGTACTCCGCACAACAAAACCGTACATATTTGCTTGTCGACGGCGTTTGCACTGAAATCCGCACACGTGAGGGTGATCAGAGGTCATCCTAGGAACGGCGTACCATCGGTGAGACGAATGTTGATGGTTCTTCAATATCTTGGAAGGGGAGAAGTAGGCTTGTTAAACTATTG
The DNA here is from genome assembly GCF_014529385.1 of Adiantum capillus-veneris. Lineage (NCBI taxonomy): Eukaryota > Viridiplantae > Streptophyta > Polypodiopsida > Polypodiales > Pteridaceae > Adiantum > Adiantum capillus-veneris. Next base: position 1,974 of record NW_028221950.1, on the reverse strand, counting down.
CAATTGGTTGTGTATGGCTGCAGGTACATCTTTGCATTTGTTGGATGCACAAATGTCAAGCTCTTCAGCTCAAAAGAGTGGAATTACAAGATAGTATTGCCTCTTTGAAGAGGGAGGTTGAAACTCTCCAACAACAATTGCAAGAAAAGGATGTGTACATTATGAAGCTTGCCAATACCATCACATATTTAAAAGAAACACCCCCTGGTGCAAGGTAACAATATACTTCTTACTTTTGGTTGTGTTCTTCTTATCACAGACTTTGAAGTCTAAGGTGTTGCCTCTACTTGTTTTGTAGTGCTTAGCACAAAGGTTTCTTTTGTACACAAATAGTGAAATGTTGTAGGTTAGAGAGGTCAAGTGTCACCACTTTTTCTCTAAAACAGCCTTCTTTCTTACATCTTGCACATAGGTGCTTCAAATCCATGCTTATTACAAGTGGGTAATCTCATCCTAATGTACATTTTAGGATTATTGAATGGAAATACTTGCAAATTTGCACAACATATACTTAACAAGTGTCTTTATTATACAGCTTGCAAATGTTGAATTCATACATGTCTTTGTTTGAAGAACATGTCTCTAACGCGTCATGGTACAAGGTGACCTCTTACTATGCTAGTTGAGTGGTGTTGTTTGCAAAAATGGCTCAAGGAACTGGCATAACACGAAGCTTTTACAATGGCACAAAGATCTCCTCAAGCAATGTGGCTCCCACTATACCAAAAATCATTATGCTAACATGGAGAGATCCCTAGTAGGACAATAAAACAGCTTTTCATTAGCAACACACCCTTTCCTAACATGAGGGTACCCGCACTAAAGATATTTTTATGTGTCACCCCATGAGCATACCATGTCATGGAATGGATGTAAGAACTATGACCCTACTACCCATTGGAAGTTGTTCACAAATGTATGTTTATCAAAGTTAATGAGAAGAAATTAGGACTTTTTTGTTTGTTGATGTGTTCAAGCACTCAAGGTCTACCACACTTTAGATTGTTTGAGAAGTTAAATAAGATTTGTAGCCATTTAAAGTGTAATTTTATTTTTGTTTGGTAAGATTGTACATGAGAAGACATGATAATGTATAAGAGATCTTGACGGAAAAAACCTTGGTGAGATTCCTACCATGCACTTTGACACCATACCTCTCCTTGAACCCTTTGATTTCTATCATAGTGGGAAGTCCATGGGAAGCCTATTTTCAAATTTTTAGCGGTAACTTTTTTTAAAAGAAAATTTTGGTTATTTTAAAGTTTGTACACAGTTTAGGAGTTCGTTCTGGTTGTTTTCCTTCAGTTTCAAATTTTGACCGAAGGCACTCCTTGGAAGCCATTTTTGAAGGTGTTAGGGCGAGATTTTGGGAAAGTTTTGTATGAAGGAAATATAGCCCTTAACACAATAAAAAACATTGGCTCTTTGAGTATTCTCAGATTCCATGGTTTAATGCTCGTTGGAGCCCGTAGATTAAGGAAAAAGTAAGAAATTTCTGTTTTACATCATTTTTTTAGAAATTGCCAACTTGCACGTTAATTTTTGGAGAATCCGAGCAAGATATGATTTTTTTGCATCACACGATGGTGGAAGAGCGTGATGAGATGAACAAATTCATGTGAGACAAGCCCAAATAGATTTGGAGCTGATTAGAAGCTAGAAGCTGTTGAATACAGCCTAAAAGTTCATCCTCATACACAATAATTTTGTACCTTTTTTCACTTTAAAGACCCCAGAGCCCTCAGAAATACTAGCCACAAGGGCACGCAAAAAGCCCATCCAAAAGTCCCGGATGAGCATTTTGCGCGTCCTTGTGGCCAGCCTTGTTGAGGGCCCTGGGGGCTTTTACATGGAAAGAAATTGCAAAAGTATTGTATATGAGGATGATATAAAGATGTTATGCTGGATGAACAGAGAGCAAGAGCTCCCCCCCCCCCCCCCCCCCCCCCCCCCCCCCCCCCCCCTCACCCCCCC
>NW_028221949.1:0-55342 GCF_014529385.1 Adiantum capillus-veneris | reverse complement strand
TAGTTCAAGACCATTTTGACAATTGTTAACATCGGCTATCAAAATGTAACGCAAGCATCTCAACACTGACTCCCAAGTCTCTCCTACTACACGACCAAACCATATAGCTTCTTTACAAGCTTCCAAAGCTGCAACATGTTCGGTGTCAGTAGTGGACAAGGTAATGCAATCTTGCAAATGAGATTGCCATGAAATTACACCTCCAATGAGTTCAGAGAAATAACATTATGTGGACCTTCTCTTGTCCAAGTTTCTTGCATAATCTACGCCCATGTAACCCATTATGCATGCTTCCTTTCTTCCAAAGCAAAGTCACATGTCTTTTGTATCATTCAAGTATCTCATAGCCCCTTTCATTGCCTCCAAATGTTTCTTTCTTGGATTTGATAGATATCTGCTAATTACTCCTACTCCAAAAGCAATTCAAGGTGTGTAGCAATCATAGCATATATCAAAATCCTAGTTGCAGATGAGTAAGGCACTTTTTCATTTTAGCATTTTTTGATTCAAACTTAGGGCAATCCTAAAGATTCACACATGGAGGCAATGGAGTACTCGATGCCTTCCCCCTCTCCATATTGAAACTCTTGAGCACTTTTATCAATGTACTTGGACTTAGATAGAAAGACATCTTCTTGCATCTATCTCACCTAATGCACATGCCAAGGATATGGCTTTCCTCTCCCTAGTATTTCATTTCCAAGTTCTCTTGTAATTGTGACTTCAAGGCTATAAACTCATCACTACTTTTTTGGCAATTAGCATATCATCCACATAAAGGAACAAAATCAACAAACAACCATGTTTAGCTCGCTTAGTGTAGAGGCAATTGTCCATATCACTATGTGTGTAGCCTTGAGAGAGCATAAGCAAGTAGAATTCATGATAACTCTCCCTTGAGGAGTATTTTAAATTGCAAAGGGTCTTTTCCAATGTCTTCTTTGCCCTTCTCAACAAAATCTTGTGGATGCAGCATATGAACTTCTACTTGAAGATCACCATGTAAGAACACTATCTTGGCATCCATTTGGTTAAGTGCCATGTCCTCTTTAGCAACCAATGCAAGTACACACTGTAGAGTAGTCATCGTGACAAAAGATCTCATCAAAGTCAATACCCCATTGCTGCTTAAATCCTTCATTAGGAAGATTATGGGGTCTACGAGAACCTTTTTATTTGCCAGGAGATTATGGAGTCGATTAACATTTTGGTAAATGGATGCACGTTGGAGAGGGGGAAAAGGAACCTCTAAAGCCATGGGTACTCACAACACCCCATTCCTCTCGAAAACACCTTTAGAAGAACACACTTCCATTAGCAATGTTCACACTAATGCACACACCCTCTGCACAACCATCACACAATACACACCCTAATTTGGCCCAGTCTAGTGCACTCACAACACAAAAACACCTCTCTCTCTCTCTCTCTCTCTCTCTCTCTCTCTCTCTCTCTCTATCTATCTATATATATATATATATATATATATATATATATATATATATATATAATATATATATATATATATATATATATATATATATATATATATATATATATATATATATATATATATATAATAATATATATAATATATATGTATGTATGTATGTATGTATGTGTGTGTGTGTATGTATGTATGTATATATTATACATTGACGGTCTGGGAGGCACCCACATGCACTCAACTGACACCACACACTCAAGAGATGAGCAAAAAAGAAAGGGCGGAAGGGTGAAGACGGTACCACAAACTAGCAATGATAGCTTCAATATCATTCAAAAAAAGCATATTCAACTTCATACATGATTCTCTAGGCCCCACTATGGCCATCTCCTTCACAAAGACGGGCAAAAACCTCCCTCTTGGCTTTAAAAACCCTCTCCCTTAACTTTGCAGGTACACACCTCTGCCAAAAACCCATCCTCTTGGCTTCCTATAGATTTCCAAATAAAAAGCCCCTAAAAATGACAAAAGGGGGCCTCTTATAGGAGTGGATTTCCCAATTTTAGCAACTTTACTCTCCTCTAGGCACTTGTTCAAACCATCTTTTCCATGCACGCATGAGAACTCTCATCACTCCATTTGGGATGGCTCTCTATTTATAGCAGTGGTGATCGACACCATTGGAAGGGAAAGCACCTCTATGGGCCACCATCGTCACCACCAACATGCACCACAATATGGTTGAGAACCGCCAACGAAGTGCCAAGACAACGCCCAACAGCACTAACAGCTCCACCTGCAGATGCGTCTGCGAGGGGGATGAGGAGAGTGCCATCCCTCTCTCCCTTCTCTTCATGCCTATAGACGGGTTTCAACCCAGTGTATATAGCTTTAAATACTTGTCCTGTTCTCCCCATATGGGATTAAGCTCACATCACATGGCAAAACATGTAGCTGCACCCCTTGAATTACAAAGTGTCCCCTAACAAAGCTCCCAAAAAATCATTTTTTGGCACCAACTTCAGCCACCTTTGGTTCTCTGCTCACTTGCCAGATGCAAGCTCTGCAAAAACCCATTGGAAGATTAGGTCCCCATATTTGGGTCTCCACCTCTACTCTTCACTTTGACTCTCCATTTCCCTTTAACAACGAGCCCAAATGCCAAAAAAATACTAGATTCCCCTCTACCTCTGTTAACTACCCAACTTCAATTGAGCATATCTCCACGTTCATAACTTTGATTGAAGCATTGTCACTTCCAATGGTCTTCATACAATGGATACCACCTTTGCAAAGCCTAAAAAGCTCAAAACGTCTCTTGATGGCACGCTTAATAAGGCGACCAAACTGGCACACAACTGGCCATAAATTCAATTTTCCTTAACTTGGCATTTTGAACTCCAATTGTCAATTAGAAAAGGCCTACTTGCTCCATAAATCAAGCACTTTATTTATATCTACTCACCTCTACTTGGATCATCCAATTGTCCCTGTCCAGCCCGTGAGAATATGCAAACCACCTCCACATTTAGACTGCAATATCTTGCACCATGTAGCTCTGATTGAGGAACCATCTGGACCAACTTGGAGAACGCTTTGAGGACCACATGGCACTTCCACTATAGCACTTTGAACCCTATAATAATCCACCTTTGATAGGAACCCTAGTAGAGAACCTTTGCTTGTATAACCACATAAAGCCTACATATCTGCAACCACCTGTTTACCCTTTCCCTTCATACTTGATTTACCTCTTGGCATGCACATGTAGACACACAGAGATCTTTTTCCCTCTTAAGAGCGTCGACCAACTTCAACTACATCAACCTTTCCCAACCCCCTTGTTGAACATTTATGTTCAACCAAAAGCATGCTTATTGAACTCCAAAATTGCAAAGCTAAAAAAACATTGTGAGCAACACAAAAACCACTACCATATGTATAGAGTCTTATTCATGCTTCCTGCTAACTCTTCTGAAGCGGATTTCCCAACTCCCTACTTAGCCAAACCACTTGGATCAAATACCTAGCATTGAGCACAATTTTCCATCTATGACAACCTCCAATAATGTTGCACATGAGCACATAGCCAACCATGCATATAAAATTCCCATAGCATACCTTCATCCTTCTAAGCATCATCCTACATCCAACCTACTTCAAATATATCACCAACCATACTGCTTCACATACATGCCTAACCCTCCCTCCCAACCATGTAAAGTAAGTCCTCTTCAAGAGAACCTTGTAGCCGATTCATAATCCAGTACAAAACTGCGTTCACAAGAATAACCTTTCAATGATGAAGCACGTACACTTTTGAAAAGCTTAAAATGGGCCACAACCTCGTACTTCCCTTCATGCACCATGGAATAGAATTTCTGCCCTAGCCAATCCTCCATCATTCACTTCCTTTCCATCACCAGATTCATGCTTACCTCCATACTTGTAACACCCTCAATCCTAGCATCATCAAGCCCTTTCACAAAACATGGGTCAAACGGCTCAACCATCACTACTTGCATGTCAGCTTCACCTTCTTGCTCTTCAAGCACATGCCCTACTACCACATCCATAAGGAATAAAGAAAATCATTCAATATCAAATTACCCTAGAGCATAACATCGACAGAATCTCCCTTTTCGTAAGAGCATGTATACTTATTGTGGGCCAGCTTCATCACTATCCCTCTCCACCAAATTTGAACATGGGTCCACTTCACCGTAGCCATAAGGTACCATCTTTACCTGCATATCCTCGTCTGTAGGTTTGGATGCCTCTACTTGATTTTCATCCAACTTACTTGTGATGTCCCCTATTCTTCACACACATCCATCACATGTTTCCCAACATGCTAGAGATCATACTCTTCATACCTTAAACAAAAAGAACCCATTTCCCAAGCTATATCTGCATCTAGAGAATTGCAATAGCCTATTTACACCTCCTCTTCTGTCTCAAGTTCCAAAATTTTGTCTATCTCCACCACTTCAACCTCACTTTCTGATTTCTAGAGCAAACTAATGGAGATTGACCAACCATACCCGAGTTTGACCATGCATCTTCCACCTCCTTTGGAGCCACTTGCACCTGATCAATAGCTAGAATATATCTAACCAACATTGTGTGCATAGGAGTAACCCTATTTCCATGCAACCAAAGAACCCTTGACTCCTCTCGCCTAGGTAGAATCTCTTGCATTGTCTTTGCCTCTCTTTCCATTGCATCAATTGTCCTTGGTACCATCAAACTTGACAAACCCTATAGCTTGATGCCTCCTTAAAATCTTATAAGTCTAACCTCGTGAAGAAACCACTACTTTTGCATATGTCACATGTCCATCCACTTCTACTTTATCTCAAACATCCTCATGTAGGAAATCCATAGACTCGCTCAACTTTAAAAAATTGACATTTTCTCCAACAGTTAACTTGATAAGTTGTCCCAAAAAGCTTCAAATTTCCACTTGAATGCTTAGAAATTACCATCCAAACTTTGTACATGCTCCAAAATGCTGCTTCCAAAGCCGCCCAATCCATCTTTTCTTCATCACGTTGAAAAGGGGGAAAGAACTTCTCTACTCAACTGTTGATCTCTGCTTGGATTGATAATCCTTTGAAAGGATTGTTCATTAGTGTGCTTTGGTAGGTGACATGTCAAGCAGGCAAATCTTTGGTCATGGGGTTGAAGATGGTAGATTTGATTTCAAAGAGCTCGATCATGAACACCTCCTCGAATGTTTACAGGTACTGGGAGGGCAAAAACATGACACGGTCATACAACCCCATGATCACATTTTGGCTTGGAATTAATGTTTTCAAGTTCCATCATAAGACTCTTGTGCCCGCTAGAAACACCTGCCATGGGTGTTCTACTGCCTTGATGTCCTCAAAGACTGTGATGCAAGCTATTGGCATTTTGGCAATCCTAACCAGCATCTGATATGTCAAATCTGTTACACCCCTCATCTTTGCGATGACCCCTTGTAAGGTATTCACCATATATCTTTTTGATAGTGGAAAGTTGTTGGCTGGCTTAGATAAGACAGGATAATTCAATACTATCAGCCTTTTGCTGTGCCAATCGTAGAAGCTATCCTAAGATCGTCATCTATTGATAGGACAGAAAGTAGGGTCGATTCTAAGATGTTGTGGTGAATTTTTGTAAAATGTCTCGGGTTGATTCTCAAGAATTGGAAGTACCTGGTCCACTATCACAGGTACATTTTTATAGTCCCCCTTATTGTGATTTGGCTTGAGAGTGGGTAGTATCTTCTTTTTTTCACATGAGAGCTTCTTGCTTCATGAGTGGAAGAGAAATCATTTCATAGTCGTAGGTCTTGACTACCTCATCTTGCATGATCATCAGAAGGGCCATTGATTCCAGAACTTTGAGCTCATAATGCATATATTCACAATGGGAGGGATCTTGCACCTCTGAAATCCACCTTTTGATTTCATCCATTGCATTCATTGTGTCTTCTATGACTTCAAAATCATGTAAACCGCCCTTAGTAGAAGTGCTTGGCAGCTCTACTGGGGGTAGGTCTACACTTTTTTTTTTCTTTCCATTGCAAGTGGTGGCTCAATCACTCACTACTCAATCGGAAACCCATATCTTGGGAAAATATTCTCATACAAGAACTGCATTGTCGTTCTGGCATCGTTTTTTTGTGTTTCTTTGGCTTCTACAAATTTGGTTAGATAATTTGTGTCCATTATGATGTATTGAGCATGCGTTCATTCATATGTTGGTGGTGATATAGGTCCAACAAATTCTATCCTCCATTTGGTAAAAGCTCTTGTCCCCATCATTGGTCTTAATGGAATTTTATCTTGTCGCATTGGAACTTTTGTCTGTTGGCAATTATCACATGTTTGACATAATGCTCTACATACATGTACAACATAGGCCACCAAATTCTTGCAAGGAGTATTTCTTTTGCAGTCTTGTCAAACAAAAAGTATCCTCCTTCCGGTCCAGCATGTGCTTGCTCAAGAATCGATAAGCATTCGTGCTCTGCGGCACAAATTTGCAAGTTTTTGTCTATCCCTCTTTGATAAAGGTTATCTTTTATGATGACATAGTATTCTGCTTCTTTCTGGATTGAGTGTAGGCTGGCTCTGCTCAAGTTTTCCAATAGGACTCCCTATTTGATGTAATCTATAATGTAATTCCCGCACTTGCGTTCTCATGTGCTCTTGAACAGTATAGCATGTTTGATTGGCTTTTGTATGGCACTAGTGTCACATGAACTAACATATTCATTGACGCTTTTCTACATATGAGGCCAATACACCCCAAGTCTCATCAGTCTCTAATATGTCTATATTTTTGCATTGTGAAACCCTGTTGTTTGTATGTGTGCTTGTCTCAAGTACAATTCTTTCTCAGCTAGCTCTATACATAGCGTGAGTATTTCGTCATTTCCCTGCTTATATAGTTGTCTGGCTATTAGCACTAAAGAGCATGACTGCTCAATGATTGATGGATGCCTTTCAATCTGTAGAGAACCAGTGGTGAGCAATGGTATCACATGCTTGCTCAACCTCGATACCATCTAGATGTTGAAAAGATAAGAATCTGGCAAGTCATCATCAATCCCCAAAGGTGCTTCCCCATGTATCAGTCATGATAAATGGTCTACCCTCTGATGAGTAGTCCCTTTCTTGACCACTAGGGTGAAATAAAACTCTAAAAATATTATGAATCATCGTACTATACAGTCCGCATTGTGTTTGTTCATTAAGTATAGCAATGTCTGATGATCCATAAAGAATAAAGTTTTTTTTTCAAGAAGGTAATGTCTAAACTTTTTGATTGAATAGATTATTCCCAAGCCTTCTCTTTCTGTGGTCATGTAATTTTTCTCTACACTATTTAGTTGTCTACTGGAGTAACAAATTGAAAATTCCATATTGTTATGTCCAGGTTGAGCTAAGATACATCCAATTGTGTAGGCCACCACATCTACATGAATGTGGAAGATCTTGTTCCAATCAAGAGTTTTCAAAATTGGAGCTGAAATAAGTCTTTGCTTAAATTTTTGAAACACGTTCCCACCTATTCACATTTGAGTTGTTCCTTTGTTTGGTTTAATTTCGTTTCTAAGGTTGTATGTTCCCTTAGCCTCTTTGCTTTCATTCTGCCTTGTTTAGCTTTCCATGATTTTTGGTGAGTCCTTACTAACCCATTTTATAATTCAATTGAAGTTTCGACTCATCTGCCACTCGCTGATTTTTGGCTGCTTCTTGAGCTTGAGCTCTAGGCACCACTTTGACTGGAACTATCTGCCTCTAACTCAGATCAGTTTGAGCATAGTAAAATTTCAACGACATTGATGGTCACTTTTTCCAGGTTGTTAAGATTCTTAGCATAGTGTTGAAGTAAGTGATCGCTTCCACAATCCTCACATAACCGAAAGATTTTTATTCATTGGCCATTGTTTGGGCAACTTCGTGCCCAATGGTCACCTCCACATTCAAAGCATGGACCTTCCAACTGGGCAATTGGTGGTGCTTGTATTGTTTGTCCTCTCCTAGGCGTATATCCTCTGGTGCGCTATGAACATAAGTATATTTTCATCCATCATGAATTGGTTTCTAGTAGTTTGATCCACATATGAAGGTTCAGTAGCTTCGTCAACACTAGCCCAAAATGAGCTATCCTCAGTAGCATAAGCTACACCCTTGAGTTCTCTCACATGGATTTCTACAGGTTCTTCATAGTAAATGGTTGGTGGCATCATTGGTTGAGCATAGCCCAAAATGGGCTATCCTCAGTGGCATAAGCTAGTTCTCTCACATGGGTTTCTGCAGGTTCTTCATAGTAAATGGGTGGTGGCATCATTGGTTGACTTATGAGTGGCTCAGACGGCTATGTTTAATGAATAATGGTTGGATTTTCATGAGGCAAAGGTGGATGTTGGCCCAACACAGGTTACAATTTGTCTCCTCCTTGTGTTGCATTATTGGATCCAATCTAGTGCCTCGTAGATGGTGGTAATTATTGCATTATGGCCTTTGTCTCACATCATTTTGGTTATAAAAGCACTCATTTGTATCATGATTGGTGCATTTTTTCTCAATAGCACACCACTTCAACACTCTTGGAGAATTGACTCTTATAGTTGTTGTGGTTTCAGACTAGGATTTTGTCAGTACATTTGATTCATTCTATGGATCATTTCTTCAACCATGATCCACGTTTTCTGTGATTGAAGTAGGAGCACTACATTTTGTAGTTGACTCACTGGTTGTAGAAGAGGCAATGTTGTTGTTGGTGTCTATATACATGGTGACCTCCCCATACAACTCTCAATTGTTGACTAGATTCAACACTTTCTTAGTGACTTGTTCAAATGTTGTGCATGCTTTCAAGTGCAAGTCCTCTTTGAGAGTCTCATTTCTCAAGCCCTCTATAAAGAGAACTGATAAGAAATTGTCTTGTAATAACTCTCACTTGGACATCTTTCAATGTATTTTTTGAAGCAAAGCAAAGCTTCCTCCACCTTTTCATTCTCCTTTTGCTTAAAAGCATAGATTCAAAAACCGTGGTGTGCGTGATCGCCTCTTAGAGAATTCTACGATAAACTCTCACAAGAGTTGATCAATATTCAAGAAATCTCTATTGTTTAATGTCTTGAACCAAGTCAATGCCGTTCCTTCCAATGTCAACCTAAATCCTTCATACTGTAAATGGAAATCCACGACTTGTTCCGCTCTTAAGCCTTGCTTAAACATGGAACCATGTGCATATGAATCCTTCAATCCGCTATACTTTTTGGGCACACACTTTGCCACTTGAGAAGGTCTCATCCTTCGAGTTTTTGCTACCATTCTCATCATTCTAGGCTCTCCTACCACTATATCTCTTGTCTCATACCCATTGATAGGTTCCCTTGAGGGGATTCGATCAGTTAATCTCTCCTCCAGTCTTGTGTCTCTACCCTTGGTTTTAGTATCAGGCAACCTTATGTTGAATTGAATTCAAAGATCCCATTAGTCTTGGCTCAGAGAGATGTGGTTGACTGAAAGAATCTTCCACACAAGTTCTCAGAGAACTCACTCTCGCAGTTTTTGGCCTTGTTGCTTTAGAGACAGTAGGTGTAACACGCTAGGGGTGACATAGTATTCATGGAGTGATCCCCCAAATTATGTATATCCTCAAGCTCTTTGCGGCTAACTATTGAATATCTCTTACCATACTTGTTTAGCATGATTATCTACGTATCTCCTTCTACTTCATAAGTGAACACATACAAGCATTTTTGCTCCGTTAACTCCATCACATTGGATTCATCACACCTGTAGTAGAGCATTTTCTCATGGTTATTGTATTTGTATAAACTGATATGAGTACTGTCCATGTTGATGCGAGTAGCCATGCTCACTCGCCTGAGCTTGGAATTAGGAATGTCCAGCTTTGGTGGCTTTTCCTTAGGCTCGACATCGACCTTTTCCTTTGTGCCTAATAATCCCCACTTGTCCACAATGAGGGGATCATGCACAAATAAATACATGTTTCCTTCCTCATCAAGGTATCAATCACCAATGTAGTCTACAGGCACTATGAGCTTAAGCTCACTAGGTTTCTCTTCTATTTAATGCAATAATGATCCATACCATCCTTATAGATTTTGGCACAATGTTCATTTTCAAACTTGTACAAGGCAGGAGACAGTAGCTACTCTCAGTCGTACGCTCTCAGTTGTACAAGGCAGGAGACAGTAGCTGCTCTCAGTCGTACGCTCCAAAACTCATAGACCTTGTGATAATGATAAGTTTCCTTTTCCACTTTAAAAAAATGAGCTTTATACGTAGGGCTTTCTTGGCCAAAGGCTCACTTTAAGGCTTGGACTCATTTACAAACTTTACAACTCATATTTGGCATAAATAGACTCAAAAATTATCTGATTAAATTCAAAGACTCTCAATAATTACAATACTTTTTTTTTGGAAAAATAATGGACATCAACTAGGAGGATGCCGGTCTGGTTCAAAAGCCAACACCTTGGTCTGTATAACCCCATAAAACTTACACATATAACCACCTTGGCAACCTATAGACACAAATAGCTCTACTTTTCCCTCTTCATAGTGTTGACCAACTTTAGTTGCACCAATACCAGGTGCACAAGAATGGTGGGTGTGTAACATAGGTGCAAGAGTGGTCAAAAGATGCACTCCCCCCCCCCAAAAAAAAAGGAGGACTGACAACTTTATCTATTCTTTTGGCTTTCCAAAACTCCTAGATATGATCTCCAATTTGAGCGGAGATTATAGATCTATAATCTACACACCGAGATCTTTTTGTAGATGTGTTACATGATATGGTTTTTCTCATTTGATTTTAGATTTTATTTTGGGGGGGAAATTTGAGTTCAAATAAACTAGCCATTTTGCGTGTTTAAATTCAAAAATTGTCTTAGAGGTTTGACTTCCTTAAATTGCCAAGTAAATAGGCCCTCCTAAACCCCATTCTCTTCCTAATGTAGCCATAAGCCATGCCTTTACTTTGGTTTATTATCATGAGTTGTGATCTTTAGTTTGTACACCCATTTGCATGATAATGTCTGTTTACCTTTAAGCAATCAAACCAACATTCAAGTTTGATTCTTATGCAACGAGTCCATTTTTTATTGCATAGCTTTCTTCCACATCACCTTCATGGCTTCCTTATAGGAGGAGGGATCTCCACATTCTGTCAACATAATTTAGTCCAATGAGAGAATATATCTATCAGGAGGCCTTGAAACTCTTACATGCCTTCTAATAAATGGTTGAGCTTCTTGTCCCTTGGCAACATCTTGTATTACAGAAGGCTTCTGGACTTGTTCTCTAGAATTAGGCAGTTCATCCCTATTATAAACAACCCCATCTTTGTGGAATATATCTCTAGTATATGCACTGGCTTCTAATGCATCCTTCTTGGAAGATAAGTCTATTGTAGGCATAGGATTCTTATGCATCTTCTTTTTAGTAAAGTATACATCATTCTTGTAAACAATCCTTTTGTTGGAGTGAATGACATACTTTGCACCTCCTATGGAACCTCTCCCCAGTCACTTATGCATGCCTAGCCTTTCCAAATAATACCCACACATTGATATATGGCCATGGATGCTTCTACACATGTTCCAATTGCATATGAAAACAAGAGATGAGTCAAAGAAGCCTCTAAAAGGAAGCATATGGGTTCCCCGCTTGAATTTTTCCTTTTGGCCTAATCATTGAACTCTCTCATATCTCATACATGATGTAAGCATAAAGCTCTAGCTCAAGCTTGTATAGCCGACAAACATTGTATGCCGAAAGCAAGAGATGGTGGTACACAATTGGTTTTCCTTAACACTACATAGACTTGATGGGTTTCCCAAGTAGAACAAGACTAAAATAAAAGAGGGAAAAAGGGAAATAAAGGAGAAAATTTGAAGTGAAAATGCTTTGAGGTCTTATACTTTATATTTTACTTAAATATCCCATAACAAATTGATGTTGGTGCAGATGCAGGTGGGATTTTCAACGTGCAAGGAAGTAGATTCTCTCTCTCTCTCTCTCTCTCTCTCTCTCTCTCTCTCTCTCTCTCTCTCTCTCTCTCTCTCTCTCTACATCCATGGTAGCTCAAGACAATACCATATCTACATATATTATGATGGAGGTTGAGTGTGATCGCTTCACCAATCTTGAATTAGGGAAACCTATATTTATAGAGGGCACTATCATGGAACCATGAGCATTCACAAACCTGTCATTAGCGACCAATAATTTTTGTAGGGCTATTTTGTGCAAAAGAAGAATGAGAAATGATGCAAAGAGCGCAAACTTGCTAAGACAGCTGAACTTTCAAGACCAAGTCAAGGAACAATATATGCAAAGGCATGGCTAGATGTTGGTGTTGACAGACCCAAGGACTAAGAATAGTAGAACAACATGAAATTCTAGAGCATCTCATGCATCATCATCCATTTTTCAAGTTGAGGAGTTTGGAAGTGCAATCGAGTCTTTTTTCTAGTGTTTGTAACACATTGACTCAATTGAAAATACCCCACTTTACAAGGTTTTGCTGTGTTTTTGTCTACTTCCCTACTAAAAAGCTCCAATGATACTCTATACTCCTCAAGCTCTGATACTAGTTGAAGTGCACAAGTGAGAGCATGTACGTGTGTGTGCAATGACGGAGAAGAGAGAAGAAGAGGAGACACGGATTTTGGAATCCTATCACAATGATGATTAAGGTTATGAATCCTTATTGTTTTATGTAGAATGAATGGTCAATGTTACTTCTTGGTTAGTGTTTGGCCGCCCAACACTTAGGCACAACACATTGGACTTTATCATCCCAACAAGTTTTATAGGTAGCAAGGAAGAACACAAGTTATGTTTAGGTACCCAGATTTGAACATTTCCATTATAGTAGCTATGGGCTTCTAATGTTTGTTTAGGAACCCAACACAATGTAGCCTTGCATTTCTAAGGTTGGATAAATAATTTCCTGTCATAATAACTAATGTCTAATTCTCCTAAATTATTTTCTCATGTTAAATTGATCATTTTAATATGGGGAAGTACCAGGGGAGAAAAGGCTAGATTATTGGTAAGGAAATGTCATAATAACTAATATCTAATTCTCCTAAATGATTTCTCATGTTAACCTGATCAATTAATATGGGGAAGTACCAGGGGAGAAAAAGCTAGATTATTGGTAAGGCTAGCAAACTGGTCACAGTAGGGATCCAAAGGAGGGAAAATAGGGATCCAAAGGGGGACCATCTGCAGAAGAGAAATGTGCAAGCATGGGCTTCAAAGACCTAAGGTTCGGCCCATTAAGACTTCCAAAATGCTAAGTAAGGTTCCAAAATTCAAAGGTTAAGTCCAATGGTCATTGCTTAGGAAAATTGGATGCTTATTGGGTTATTAAGTGATTTTGATGGTCTATGTTAGAGGTGTAAGGGTAGAAACTATGTACAGACTAATTTCTTGGAAAGGATAAATAAGGATGGTGTAAGGGTAGAGGCTACTAATTGCTTTGGAAAGGATTGTTTGTGCATATCTAAGATGAAATAATATGGTTGGACTCATATATTATGTTTCTCATGAAAATGTCAATATAATATTGGGCCGCCTATATCTCTTAGCCTTAGACAAAAGGATCAACGACTTGGGGCTTTGCTGGATTGAAAGTGTGGAGCCTGGATCTTCTTCTTTTATGTTATGCTTACCTACATGGTGAGTGTGTCGGGGGTTGAATGACCTACATTGTATCAGGAATCTTGCCTTGGCCTAGCCTAAATACGCAATGTGGCACCAAAGAGGCTTGGTGCCTAAACTCGTATGGTTGATGTTGACTTCCTATCATTTACTGGTATTTGAATGTTTTTTTAGAGATTAGGTTCATGAAGGCAGGCAAAGCGGCCTTAGATTATATTTAGCTTAGGTAAGTTGGAGGCTTTATAGCTTGCTCTCAGTAAAGTAATATTCTCTCTATCCATTGAAAAGTCAAGCCATAGCTTATGTACACACAAATAAGAGTTTGGCTTTCACAATTGCCGACCTGCTCAATAGCCAAGAGCTCAATAAATATTCCATGCAAAATATAAAGCAACAAGGATACGCATAGGCCTAGATGCCATAAAAACATGGGTAAAAATTAATCAATCTTGAGAAAATCTGCATCTTCTTAGCCTTTTTTATGAAAAAATCGGAGGCTATCAGCAGTACATCTGTTGTATCACTGGCAAAGATATGCATATCCAACCAAGGCATGCAAGTGATGAGATGACTATTGATGGTAGTCATTGAGGAGTCATATATGTTGACCTTGAATCTCAACACTCCCCCTTAAGCTCAATGATATCTCTTGTATGCCAAGCATCACTTGAAATCGTCATAGCTTCTCCACTCCAAGGGCCTTCGTGAAGATATTTGCAACTTGCTCATCCGTCACCACATACTGAAGGTCTATGTCACCTGCTAAGACCCTCTCTCTGATGAAGTGGTAGTGCACTTCAATGTGCTTTGTCCTGGCATGAAACACTAAATTGTTTGCCACTTGGATGTTGATGAGCTTTTCACAATAGATGACAACCGACCTTTGTACGTGTACTCCAAATTCCTGAAGTAGCAATCCCAACCATGCTACCTCACATGCCATCACTACAACACCTATGTACTCTCCCTCCTCTGTACTTGAAAGAGAAACTGTAGGTTGCTTCTTAATACTCCATGTTATGTGTGTGAACACACTGAGGACCGCACGAGGCATTTTTCCCTCTTTAAGAGGTTTTTTCCCCTGTGCATTGTATATACGCCCTTCATTCTCTCAGGCTATCGATCTTTCCATTGCAGACTAAGAAAAACTCTCTCAATTGTGCCTTGAGCTTCCTTCGTCTTCTCCAAGCTGTGTGTGTTTTCTTGCAACCCTAATTCCAACAATTGGAATTAGAGCAGGTTGCGTCCTCCAGAGCTTAGTCGCCAGCAGCTCCAGCACACGCCTACTCACTTTCTTCGATTTTTGTGAGCTTTCGCGAGCGTTTGCAGGTTGATAGATATCGGACACCATTTCCACTATAGGCAGTATTGTACAGGGTATTTTGTCATTTTGTGCAAAAATTCAATGTCATTTTCTGCAGAACATGTCCCTTACAGTCTCCTACAGTTTGTGATATATAGCACGTGTTGTTTTCACTTTGTATCTCCTCTTTTTGAGCAGTTTTCACATCAAGTGTAGCATTTACCATGGCTGACACCAACATAGATGTGTTCAAGATGTTTGCTACTCAGGACAAATGGGATGGGGACAATTACCCTATGTGGGCTTATATGGTGCAACATGTTCTTGTGTTGAAGGGAGTGTGGAATATTGTGCAAGACATTGATGTATATCCTGGTTCTGAGGTGCTAGGCTGCGGAGCTATGGTGGGTGCCATCGACAACCGGTCATGGCGAGAGAGAAGAGATGCAGAAGAGATTGAACAAGAGAGAGAGAGAGAGAGAGAGAGAGAGAAATTCGACACTGCAAAATAAAAATGCTACACTTCGTTGATATTTTCCTTTGTAAAACCTTACAATATATATAGCAAAAGTTGCCATGTAAACTACAAGTGATCTGCATGCCTTTAAGAGGCGTTTCCTACGGGTACCGAAAAAGGGCTTGAACTCAACAATCCCCCCCTCAAGCCCGAACTAGACATACCCTCTCATGATACCTCAAGTTTTTGGTGTACTCACCAACTGTGAGTTTTAGGTTCTCTCACAACCAAGGATTTCTAGTGTATCCATAACCTAGTGCCCCCCATTGAATAGATAGGGTGTATGTCAAAAAATTAGCTACCAATAAATGGAGTTTTTGGTTCACTATCAAACCTTGGGTTTAAGGTGTACCCAATAACCTCATGAGAAGCAGAACAAAATAGGACTTGAACAAAAAATTGATATTTTGGGAGGTCTTACCACTTTGCATGTGTGGCAGTGTCTAACCCGTACAAGTTTTGATAATGGCATGACTGACAACAGATAAAAGAGTCTTTGACTAAAAAAGTGTGTGATTATTTTGACAATAGATAAAAAAGGACAAATCTACGACACTAAAAGTGACAAAAAAAGTTTTGAAAACTTGTACTGCAATCTCGAAGCAGATTTTCATATGTAGCATTTGTTGATATATCGAGTGCTTTTCATTGATCAAATCACCTTTTGTGAGAACAACTTGTCTCATCAGATTAGCCTCTCTTGTTATATCAGCTCTTGGTGAACCCCTTTGAATCCATAAAGCATAAGACAAACCCCCATGAGATGGCTTTTGAAACACTATCAACCTTTGCCAAAGGAGGTTTTGAAATACCTCTATTGACAGGCCCATTTGGCTTGACTTTTGAGCGTTTTGAAATGCTCAAAAAACACCAATTATCTGCATAGAGTACCCTTGTGATATGCTAAAAAATGGCCCAACCTTCAATGCCTTTAGTGGATGAAGCTAGTGTTGGCAGCTTTTTGAGATGCTCAAAAAACTATCTAGTTTGCCTAATACAAAACTGCCACAAATAGGGCATTTTGAATGATGTCTGCTTCACCACAGTGAGCACGCCCTGTTGCACCACTATGAGTGTTTTGATATGTTGCGGGTTTTTCCTGCCTACGGACAACGTTTTGAGAGGATTCTACACCACCTTGGTGTGTTGCACCGCCTACCAAATAGCATGGCGTTTGAGAAGAGCCCTACAGAGCTCACTATCCACCTAGGCGTCTTGAGATGCCACATCTATGCTTGCCTTGCCAGCACCAAGAGCACCAAGCTCAACAGAGACTTAAACGACAACGTTTTGAGATGCTAGCCACTTGTGGCCTTGTTTGCCTACGTCTGGCCTGTGGCCGCTGCCTAAGAACAACTGCCGCCTGTGTCGATGCCCCTCCCCACAATTCTTAAGAGGTGGTCCCAGCAATGCATACATGCTCTGATACCAATGCTAGGCTGTTCTTGATGGCTTGCCAGATTCTTACCAGAATTTTGCTAGTACTTGGAGACTTACGACCCAAGGAAATCCTGAAGTTGTCAAGTTTGATGCATTATGCACATTGCTATTGCAAGGGTCGCTTTCCAAAAAAAATAGGACTAGACGGCGTGCAGTTGATACTCAAAGAAAAGGTGGTAATAGTAATGCAACCACTCCTTATGGTTCTTCTGTGAGTGAAAAGCACCTGTTCCTAATGCTTTGCTGGTTGCAATTTTTCTAGAAATTCTAGTGATAAGGGAAAAAAGAAGATGTCTTGCCATTATTGTAAAGCTAATGATCACTTGATCAAGCAGTGTCCTAAGTTGAAGGCCAAAGAGGCTAAGAAGAAAGAGGGTGGTTCCGCTGCCCTTCCACTGCAAATGCTGGTTCCATTACAAATGCATCTATTGTGGAGTATTCTATGAAAGGAGAGTGGGATTTGTTACCATATACATGTGGTAGTGATGTGTGTAAACACACTTAGGACCGTCGAGGCTTTTTTTTTCTTCTTTAGGAGGTTTTCCCCCGTACGTTGTATATATGCCCTTCATTCTAGGGCTATCAATATTTCCATTGCACACTAAGAAAAACACTCTCAGTTGTGTTCCTTGAGCTTCCTTTGTCTTCTCCAAAATGTGTGTGTTTTCCTGCATCCTAATTACAACACTCCATGTGATAGCAGAACTCCCAAGTGAAAACATTAACCTATTGGTAGACTTACGATCGTATGTACTACCAGCCCAATCCACATTTGTGTAGCCATAGAGTGACAAGTCCACATCAACCCTATAAAAGAGTGCATAATCCAAAGTAGCACTCACATAGTGCAAAATGTGCCTCACCGCATCCAAGTGTGGTTTCCTAGGAGATGCATAAATTGACTCACCAATCCAACTCTGTAGCTCATTTCTAGATATGAGACCATCAAGAAGATCAATCTGCCCACAAATTTCATGTACATGGTAGCATTCTCAAGCACTTGACCTACACCATTCCCCAAACTTCAGCCACATTCTCGCCTTCAACAATCAAATCATCCACATAAATTCAAATCACCACAATTCCTGCATCATTCTTCCACACATACAATGAATGATCTCCATCAAACATTTCAAAGCACAATGAAATGAGGAATGCCACAATCCTCTTAGGTGCTTGCTTTAGCCCACAATCCTCTTAGGTGCTTGCTTTAGCCCATACAATACTTTCTTTAACCTGCATACAAGGTCACATAGCCTCATATTTTCATAACCTTGTGGTTACTCCATATACACATTTTCCTCCAAGTCTCAATTTAGAAACGTATTCTTTACATCCATGTGCTTCAACAACCATTTTAACGCAGCAGTCTCGCTGCAATAAACACACAAATGGTAGACATCTTGGCTATGGGGCTGAATGTCTCTTCATACCTACAATGTGTGTACATATCCATAAGACTCAAGTTACTTAAACTCTCAAACCGCTTGCCCCTCAAGTTTCTCCAAAATCTTCCACATACATGTGCCTTTTCTTAAACTTGAAATAATTGTTGCTTTACTTTCCATCTTCTTCTCTTTGTTTGAATCAATGCCTTGTATGTATGCAAATGACATTAATAGTTTTGTTTGTCCATAGTTGCATCAAGCTTTATCAAGGACTTTCAAGCATCTTTGCATTCTTTATCAAACCACCTTTTGCATGATCAATCTTTGTTGAAACCATGGACATGATTTATGGCAAAGCATTCTTCGACACAAGAACAAATAACTTTTTTGAAAGCTTCCCATTTAGTTTCCAATGGTGCATCATGTTGAAGCTTTGTCATCCATAACTTTTGCTCAACCATTTCAATGTACATTGGTGTCTGTTTTGAAATCCATACATAGTAATAACTTCTCTTCCCTTTGGCTGAGATCATCATGCTTAGTTTCTTCTCCACATGCAACTTCAATACATAAGTCTGATGCTCTAATTCTGGGGTCCATTGGCCAAGCTTACAACTCTTTATGTAATGCATGATAGCTTCAGAGAGTAGCATATATTCAATCACACTATCCCCGTTATGTTTTCTACATGTAAATCCAATTGTTCCACTCCACAAAGATACACCATTGGCAATGAGTATGCCCGGTGCTTTCCATAGTGATCTGGCTCTTTCTCATCCATTGAAGTACGATCACACAAGTGAACTTCCTCCAACTCCCTTGAGATGTATGGCATGCCAAATTGTTGAGTATCATTTTGCAATGTTTTGTGCGAGCATTCATATCTCCAAAGACAATACCATCACTTTTGCCTTAAAAAAAATAAGCAATGTCCTCCTCTATATTAAAACATGGCTTATCTCTATCCATGCAAGAATAAAATGCGGAATCATGATGAGGAATGTAGCAACCGGCTACAAAAATGGATACTCTTTTTGGTGTCATAATTTTCAACCGTAAGTTTGTGCGTGTCATCTTTCACAATTGACACAAAATCTTCCAATTCTTTCTAAAAACCATACATGCTACCCCTCCTTGTCCTCTTCATTGCTTGAAATTTTTTGACTACATCAATGAATATACATTGAAATCCTCCACTCCATTAATCCTTTGTGTATCATGCTCCCAAGTCTCAACAAGAAGTACAATGTCGGCTTTGCTTAATAGTTTGTCTATGCCAACTCCCATATTCCATGGGTATCCATTGCAGTTCAAAAAACATACTTTCAAATGTAACTCGGCCTCATAGGTTGCACATTCCTATTTTCTCGATGGACTTGCCTCCTCCTTGGGCACATTTTCTTCATGATCGAGAGATCTTATTGTTTTTCTTATTTCTCTCCACAGATGCCATGCGACGCATATTTTGTTGCGTAATAGTGAGATCTTCACATATAAAACATTTTTTATCCTTCAAACAGATCCATCTATAATCAAGAATAATCTTTTATTTGGTCTCATCCGGCATGGTGCATACAACTGGCCATTCTCTAGAGCAAGGAGCTCCTTGCTTACCCACTCTATGTGCTCCATAAACCATAACTGTTGACATGCCAAAGTGGGTTTTGAAGAAATCTTTGATAACAATGTCAAGAGAAGAAGGTGCCTCTAACTTCTTTTCAAGAACTCCATGAATAATAATGTTCTTAGAGTGTCGCTCCCGTTCCTTCAACTCCTCTACATCCACATCCTCAACATTTTTAACTTGAGCCATAGCTTGCATGAGGGAGGAATTAGAAACCACATTGTCACCTCCACATACATCAGTGCAAGACTTGTTTGTACATACATTTTTCATGTCACATACATCCCGGATCATGGTGTCAAAATTCTCCTCTTTCAATACCTAGTCATGCTCTATTTTACTCATGTGCCCCTTCAAAGCATTTAAGTCCACAAGAGAGCTTTTGCATTCCTTGACTTCCTCTTCAAGTTGCATCAAACGTATTGTTTGCATCTCAAGTGTCCTCTTGAGATTCTCATTCTCAACTACAAGAACTCTTAACATGCCAGTCTCCATTGCAAGTGTCTGTAAGTCTTTACCTTGTTTATTTACAGTCTCTTACAATGATACCAAGTATGTCATGATCATGGCTTTCCATGTTGTTGGTTGAGTGGTTGTGTTCCTATTTCATACTTAGGAGATTCTGGATCATTTTCTACAATGGTTGTGGACCTTGTTGAAGAAGAAGAACCCTTGTTAGTGCAAGATGACATTGAATGTAAAATAAGAGGTGAGAGTCAACTTTCCCGAACCTTTTCACTTTGAAAATTTTGCTAGAGAAAAGCCTTCCATAACCCTAATTTTCTTTTTGTTTTACATCAATATAATGCATAGAGGGCGTCGTGTTCTTCGATTGAGGCTATAGATCACCCAAATCGGGGTTCAGGTGAAGAAGTTATTATCGACAGAGTGAATTGTTATCTACTAGATAAAAAACGAATGCACTAGAGAGAGTTTAATCTATTATCAATATACATAACACATGAGAAAAACTACGAAGGCCAAGGTCTACAATTCAAAATATCAAATCATGTATTCCTTTCGATTGAAAATCCAACCAAATACATCTCAATATCAGGCCATAATAGGATAAGAAGGTCCTGATTAGTGTGACAGTATAAGTGAACAGCATTCCAACTTCTCAAACAGAAGCCAAGGAAAGGATACCCTTACCTGCATCCACAGTAAGAAAACAAACTATTCGTTAGTTTTCAAACCGCATAACAGGTAACTAGGGTGACCTAGTTGTCATCCATGTCACCTTGGTACTAACTTAAGAAGACTACTATGATGTTTAAATGAAAATGATGTGTAATATCCTTCTTAAAGGCCGTGATTTCTAGAAACAAATAATCAAAGTTTTAGGTTAAATTTTTCAAAATGTACAGTATTCCTTCCAATTCAAAGTTTAATATCAAAATTCAAATGTGAAATAGAGCCTAAAAACTTCCTTAATTGGCATACATAATCAGCTAAAAGAAGCTTATACTTCCTTAACCCCATCAATTTCCAGACGACTTTCTTTAGAAAATTAATTCAATGTATTTATTGAAGTCAAACATTTCTTTGTTCTGCAAAATAAAAGAGTTGTTTAGTTATATCTTCCTCCAAGTAATTACCACCGAATAGCCAATTGGGTTAAATTTATGTGAGATCCAAGTAGGCCGATAAAGGAGCCCATACAACCCAAATGAAGAGCGAACATAAAAACAAATGGAATTTAGAGAATATTTCAAGGACAAGCACTAGAAGAGATACTTTTCCAATCAATAGCGTGAGCCCATTACCCACCTATTCTGCAAACACCATTAGAACCAATCACTCATTATTCCATACCAGATAAACCAGTGGAAATCCCATCAGCTTCCCAACCATATCCAAGTAGATAAAAGGTTTATACAAACTATACAGAGGAGAAGTGAAAAGCCAAATAATACCAACAAAAAAGACCAAATATAAGGTCAACCCACACTATATCCTGGGCCGAATACTTTACGATAGTCCTATATACCATACACAGGATAAGAGAAAGAGCATAGGTGGTTTATATCAACACATAATGGCCGGATATATGGTCACACCCAAACAAATTCAGGGCCTAAAAACTATATATCAATCCCAGATACAGCATCATTGACAAAATAAATCCCAGTTCTACATAATTGCTACTGGTAAACCGAGTAACATGTAAGAGAAACTGTAATACTCACCTCCAAGCAGAAGTATTTTCCCAAATACTCTAGTTTGTAGTCAAACTTCGCATGGCCGAAAAAGCCAGAACTAGAGGAGCATCAGTAAGAGATTCCCACCGGCATCTAGCAACGGCAAGGCAAGCCTCGACCAAATGTATACAGGCCATTACCCACCTATTCTGCAAACACCATTAGAACCAATCACTCATTATTCCATACCAGATAAACCAGTGGAAATCCCATCAGCTTCCCAACCATATCCAAGTAGATAAAAGGTTTATACAAACTATACAGAGGAGAAGTGAAAAGCCAAATAATACCAAAAAAAAAGACCAAATATAAGGTCAACCCACACTATATCCTGGGCCGAATACTTTACGATAGTCCTATATACCATACACAGGATAAGAGAAAGAGCATAGGTGGTTTATATCAACACATAATGGCCGGATATATGGTCACACCCAAACAAATTCAGGGCCTAAAAACTATATATCAATCCCAGATACAGCATCATTGACAAAATAAATCCCAGTTCTACATAATTGCTACTGGTAAACCGAGTAACATGTAAGAGAAACTGTAATACTCACCTCCAAGCAGAAGTATTTTCCCAAATACTCTAGTTTGTAGTCAAACTTCGCATGGCCGAAAAAGCCAGAACTAGAGGAGCATCAGTAAGAGATTCCCACCGGCATCTAGCAACGGCAAGGCAAGCCTCGACCAAATGTATACAGGCAACATAACTATTTTTCTCAACAAAAAAGTAGTAAAAGAAATTCTATCTTCAATAACCATACCTAAGACCGAGATGAATATAATACAATAGTCCCAGTTGTAGCATCATCAGCATATGAAGCACCAGCTGGATAGTTTAGTTGCTGGAAGACCAAGCAGTAGGTGAGAGTAACTGCAATAAATAACTCCCACTTGAACAATTACATTATATATACAATATAAAGGAGAAGTAAGTGTGAAGCAGAATCAGTAACAACAGCTCCTATATACCATAAAGAGGAGAAGAGACTGCACATAGGCGATTAATAGCCTCCCAAAATGACTAGTTATATGGTCAAACCGGACCAAAATTTAGGCAGAATACTTTATCAAAGTCCCAGATGCAGCATTATTTTCAAATGAAGCTACAGCTAAAAATGTTTCATTCTAGTAAAAAGAGTAGCAATTGTAAGAAACCATCACGTACAAACATTTTCCCGTATTTCATTGCCCTATATTCATATCGAAAATCCACCTTGATCAAGGTCAATAATTGGTGCCACCAATTGGAACCAATGTTTTGAAATGCAAACCTGTGTTTATATGAAACATCTAGCTAATCTATATATAGCTAGGCCAAGAAAATCTAACTCCAATATTCTCGCTTGTAGAATGCACTTATGAGCAGCTATAGTATCATGTTTACTCATCCCAGCAAAGAAGGTGGGGGAACAACACCACCATATCAAGAGATATGCAAGCAATCCGATTCAAACAAAATACTCTAATTTTGAAAGCTAGCTGCCACCTGAGACCAGCAAATACACTGACCTTCCAATGGCCAAAAAAGACCAGAACCAGTACTTGTTCACATATGTAACATCTATCCTATATATCCATAGCCAGGCAAAAAAGTCCTTACCTCAATACTCCAGTTCATAAAATCTCCTCCAGAGCAGGTATAGTATTATGTTTCCATCTTCCCAGCAAAGAAGGTGGGGGAGACTACCCCATTAAGATACAAGCAAGCAAAATGGTTCAAAAATAATAATTATATTATGCAAGCTAGCTACCCGCCAGAGACCAGCTAGTATACTTACCTTCAGATGTCTGAGAAGACCTGTATCAGAAGAGCATTATTAAGAGTTTTAATCATCTTTTGTCAATGCCTTGATCAGCAAGTCAAGCCTTAACTAAAACCTCAAAAACACCAGCAGTAAGAGAAGCTATTGCCGATCATTACTACCATTTTGTCATCAATACCAACGCCTCCGGCTGTCTTAATACATCTAGAACTACCTGTATACATAGTATGCAACCATAACACTTGTATACATACCACCTATATATATAGTATACAAGCTAACGGATACGAAAGGCAATCATAACACCCGTATACATAGTATGCAAGCTAGCGGATACTAACTCTTAGTATCACTCGAGACCAGCAAAAACTTCCCTACATAGGGCCACATAAAGCAGTAGCCAGTTAGCTATGTAAACAGTAGTTGGTACCAGATTGGTTGGCAAGCCAAAACCCCAACCAAACAAATCCATGCAACAATTTTTATAAGAAAAGAACCCAAAGAGCAGTAGTACGAGGATAACCCCCTCAATTCCTAAACTTACAAGCTTCGTTAAATTCATTTTCAATACCACTAGCACTTGTTGTAGCAATATGTCCAAATTCCCTCCCCTTGGGAGAACATATCATGCCTTACCCGAAACAGTATCAAAAAATTTTGAAGCAAAAAAAAAAATTCCTCCTTACCTCACCACGTTTTTCTTGCTAGGGGCCATGCTTTGTAGACCCTCAAGTGTAGCTTTGTACGATGAAAAGACCAATATAGAGTATACACACAATGAGAGAACACACACACACTTGCAGAATGAAAACCAAGTGAGCTTGTAGCTCACCTTATATAGCACTGCAATCTCCTTGAATCCTGCTTAGCCAGCCCTATATCCGAGAAAGGATCACACGACAACAGGAGTGTCTTTAATCACCACCGATTCCCCCAAGTACAGAGTGGCGTCCATGCTTCCACCATCCCAAAATAGAGCGTGTTAGAAAGGGGGGAAAAGAAAATGCATCCCCCCACGTCCAGATCGTCAGAATAATCAAGGCACTCATGTCGACCAAAGTCACATAATATTGGTTAAATCCTTTTGTACAAAGTAATTATGAAAAAAGTAACCACAAGGCTCTTATATCTAATTCGTAGTTCATGCATGTAACCCATGTGGTGGGGCATACAATAGATAGCAATTTTTATTAGGAGAGCAAGCTATACTACGTACAGTTGGTAGATTTTGAAAGTCAATAATTGCCAAGGGTTAAAGTATACCCAAGGGTTACATTATGGTAAATAGGATAGAGAGTCCAATTATCTCTAGAAGGATAACGAGAGAGAGAGAGAGAGAGAGAGAGAGAGAGAGAGAGAGAGAGAGAGAGAGAGAGAGAGAGAGAGAGAGAGAGAGAGAGAGAGAGAGAGAGAGACCCACCCTTACCCAGGGAGAGGCCGGGCCTACCACTAGGTGAGGGGGGGTCCTCACCAATTGGGGAGACCATCCCCTACAACCAGTGTATCAGTGAAAGAGTTCCAGAAGTTCAATAACTTTCTCTTTTTTAGCCAAGCTTAATGGCCAAGAGATTTTATTAACAAAATTCCTAATAGTGCCCAGCAGCTCATTCGTAGCAAACCCATTCGCTACATATTTCTTCATTAGATGACATATTGCCTGAAACACAATTAAGGAGTCTGAGGATGAGTACACAATCAGATATACCATGTACACAATCAGATATACCATGCCCAGACAAGTTTTTATTGCTACCTTACGTGGACAATTACTCTTCCTCCTGAGGAATTCAATCAGGCCCAGGTGCAACTTGTCTCTTTTCCAAGAGAATTCAGTGCTATAACTTTTGGTTAAGGGAGAAAAAAGTGACAGCTCCAGATTGAGAAAAAATGTTTTAGTAACAACAAATTTGTTGTCAATATTCAAGTATGCCATGAAGGTCGGTTCAACCTTAAGAGTATCAGGATAGATTAGTGGTATGCATTGCACAAAATTGGGATTATTTAAACTTAATAAATCATCCATATATCTGTAAGTGTGTTGAAACAGTGTAAGATCAATAGTAGTGTCAGTTGTCTCCAGCTATTTAAGTATCCCTTTATACTCAAAGAAAACCAGATAAAGATTGCACATGACTGGTGAACATGAGAAGCCCATATGGATACCATGGATTTGTTGAAAGCATTGTTCCCCTAGCATGACAAAGCAATTCCAAAAGAGCCATTCAATAATCTCCATTAGATTATGTGGATTATAATGTGTGGGTGGTCCTTTTTTTGTGTTTTTTACCCATCTGGGGCTTCGAGCTAGTGAAATAGTATGGTGTCCCATCCTATTCCTCCTCTCAAAAACCATTTTACAAATCTGTTGTAGAACAAAGAAAGCCCAAAAGGCCCAAAAAGTGATATGTTTTCATAGCATTGCATGATATCAGCGAAAAACATAGAAACAATGTATTGTGGGAGATTAATGAATACCTCAGTTGAGTTCTTCACAAGCCATAAGTTATTAATCAGAAGTCCAGTGAAGGTCTTCACCATTAAAAACCTTTCGTCACAGATGTTATGAAAGTTAGTGAGAATAAGATTGAGGCAAGCAGTGATCACATTTGTGGCATGTCACATGATACAATTGGAGGCATCCGAAATCCATCTGAACTTATGCATGTGACTTTTATAAGTGGGAAAAAGTATAGGTAGTTTCAAACTCTTAATGTCTAATTTAAAGTAACTCAGGGAAGAATCCAGGTATCGGATGGCTTCTTCTAGACACATTTCAAATAGCAAAAATTCCTGTCCTTTAAGCCTCGACCGAGCCATTATCTTGGCTAAGTGTTTGCAGATAATAGTAGGTATATGAGGGGCTTTGTCAAATCCTACCACAAACCAATCCTTTTTTAGTTTATGTATCATAGAGGATAGTGAGGGGGAAAGCCATGTTGCTTCCTGAGTAATCCATGTAGGTGGGATTGATTCAATACAAGTTTGAAAGTAAGAGGATAAAGAATCAGCAAGTCTAGCATGTTGTAGACTGTCTAAATTCAATAATTTGACTATGTCAGTCAAGCAAGTAAGTATTGCGGCAAAAGCCAAGTGTGGATTTAATGGTTGGAGTGGGATATGATTCAGACCCTTACTCAATAGGTCCTTGATTTCTCTTGAACTAATAAGAGACAGATCCGTAGTGCACATGTGTTGTCCAAAATCCTGGAAGTCAGAATAGTAATTTCCAAAGAGAGAGCACATACTAATGGTTGTTTGTCTGAAGTAAGAAATTCTATAGAATACATAAAGTTTTTCAAGTGAGGATCAAAGGTCCAACCAAAAGTCAGTTCATCCACCTTGTAAGTACAGTTAAACACATGTAGAAAAGCATATTGTATTATACTTTTGGAGTAAACAAATCAAAAATTCAATTCGAAAAGTGGCAATGAACAATACGCTTCTTTAGTTTCTCTTCCTTGCATAAAAACAGATTTCCAGAAGTAGTCCGATTAATCTGAAAGAGCAATACAATCAAGTGTTAAACATTTTCTTGATAGGGAGATTCTTTCACTGCCTTTGACATAGCTTCTAGCTTTATTATGTCCTTCAGAGGACCCTGGTGTAGAAGAAGGGGATAAAAAAGATGTGATCGAGTGTGAAGCAGAACTAGTTAACAAAGGCCTTTTGAGGTTAGGGGACTCCTCTGCGTCAAGTGAAGGTTTGAGAAGGAATAGGATATGTTTGATGTCTTTAGAAGCACTTAAATTAGAAAGCAGATGACTTGGTGCATCTAATTTTAGTTCTTTCAAAGCCTCGTACATGAAATTCCTAAAGTGAAGGTAAGTGATTTGGGCTCGCGCAGCTTCCTTAGCTTGGTCACTAAGCCAAGAGCAAATAATAGATAGAAAATGCTCCTCTGTGTGAGATGGGAAGAGGTCCTCCATATGGTTGAGGAGGAACCAAATTGCATGATCGAACCAAAGGATGTTTCTTTCACAATCAGCTTTCGCATCTAAAGCTTTGCAAGCACATTTTAAGTAGGGGCGGTAGATGTTCCAGATTCCGAATAGAATTCACTGCTCTGTTTAGAAATAAATCCTGCAGACTAGGTCCTGGTGCCATAGGTAAAACCCAAAGGCACCCATGTTCTTAAGGAGAGAGAGTTTAAACTATTATCAATATACATAACACATGAGAAAAACTACAAAGACCAAGGTCTACAGTTCAAAGTATCAAATCATGTATTCCTTTCGACTAAAATTCCAAACAAAGACATTTCAGTATCAGGCCATTATAGGGTAAGAGGGTCCTGATTAGTGTGACAGTATAAGTGAACAACATTCCAACTTTTCAAACAGCAGCCAAGGAAAGGACACCCTTACCTGCATCCACAATAAGAAAACAAACTATTCGTTAGTTTTCAAACCGCATAACAGGTAACTAGGGTGACCTAGTTGTCATCCATGTCACCTTGGTACTAACTTAAGAAGAAAACTATGCTGTTTAAATGAAAATGATGTGTAATATCCTTCTTAAAGGCCGTGATTTCTAGAAACGAATCATCAATGTGTTACGTTAAATTTCTCGAAATGTACAGTATTCCTTCCAATCCAAAGTTTAATACCAAAATTCAAATATGAAATAGAGCCTAGAAATTTCCTTAATTGACATACATAGTTAACTAAAAGAAGCTCATACTTCCTTAACCTCATCAGTTTCTAGAAGACTTTCTTTAGAAAATTAAATCAATGTATTTATTGAAGTCAAAGTTCTATGTAAACCTTTCTTTATTCTGCAAAATAAAAAAAAATTAGTATATCTTTCTCCAGGTAATTACCACCAGCCAATTGGGTTAAATTTATGTGAGATCCAAGTCTAGGCCGATAAAGGAGCCCATACAACGCAGATGAAGAGCGAACATAAAAGCAAACGGAATTTAGAGAATATTTCAAGGACAAGCACTAGAAGAGATACTTTTCCAATCAATAGTGTGAGCCCATTACCCACCTGTTCTGCAAACACCATTAGAACCATTCACTCATTATTCCATACCAGATAAACCAGTGGAAACCTATTAGCTTCCCAACCATATCCAAGTAGATAAAAGGTTTATACAAACTATACAGAGGAGAATTGGAAAGCCAATTAATACCAGCAAAAAAGACCAGATATAAGGTCAACCCACACTATATCCTGGGTTGAATACTTTACAATAGTCCTATATACCATACAGAGGATAAGAGAAAGCCCATAGGTGGTTTATACCAACACATAATGACCGGATATATGGTCAACCCAAACAAATTCGGGGCTTGAAAACTGTATATCAGTCCCAAATACAACATCATTGACAAAATAAATCCCAGCTCTACATAATTGCTGCTGGTAAACCGAGTAACATGTAAGAGAAAACTGTAATCCAAGCCAGAAGCATTTTCCCAAATACTCTAGTTTGTAGTCAAACTTTGCATGGCCGAAAAAGCCAGAACTAGAGGAGCATCCGTAAGAGATTCCCGCCGGTATCTAGCAACGACAAGGCAAGCCTCGACCAAATGTATACATGCAACATAACTATTTTTCTGAACAAAAAAGTAGTAAAAGAAATTCTATCTCCAATAACCATACCTAAGACCGAGATGAATATAATACAATAGTCCCAGCTATAGCATCATCCGCATATGAAGCACCAGCTGGATAGTTTAGTTGCTGGTAAACCAAGCAGTAGATAAGAGTAACTGCAATAAATAACTCCCACTCGAACAATTACATTATATATACCATATAAAGGAGAAGTAAGTGTGAAGTAGAATCAGTAACAACAGTTGCTATATACCATAAAGAGGAGAAGAGACTGCACATAGGCGATTAATAGCCTCCCAAAATGACTGGTTATATGGTCGAACCCGACCAAAATTTAGGCCGAATACTATATCACAGTCCTAGATACAGCATTATTTTCAAATGAAGCTACAACTAAAAATGTTTGAGTCTGGTAAAAAGAGCAACAACTGTAAGAAACCATCACGTACAAATAGTTTCCCATATTTCATTGCCCTATATTCATACCGAAAATCCACCTTGATCCGGGTCAATAATTGGCGCCACCAATTGGAACCAATGTTTTGAAATGCAAACCTGTGTTTATATGAGACATCTAGCTAATCTATCTATAGCTAGGACAAGAAAATCTACCCCCAATATTCTCGCTTGTAGAATGCACTTATGACCAGGTATAGTATCATGTTTACTCATCCCAGCAAAGAAGGTGGGGGAACAACACCACCATATCAAGAGATATGCAAGGAATCCGATTCGAAAAAAACTCCAATTCTGAAAGCTAGCTGCCACCTGAGACCAGCAAATACACTGACCTTCCAATGGCTGAAAAAGACGAGAACCAGTACTTGTTCACATATGTAACATCTATCCTATATATCCATAGCCACGCAGAAAAGGCCTTACCTCAATACTCCAGTTCATAAAATCTCCTCCAGAGCAGGTATAGTATTATGTTTTCATCTTCCTAGCAAAGAAGGTGGGGGAGACTACCCCATTAAGATGCAAGCAAGCCAAATGGTTCGAAAATAATAATTATATTGTGCAAGCTAGCTGCCACCAGAGACCAGCTAGTATACTTACCTTCAGATGTCTGAGAAGACCAGTACCTGAAGAGAATTATTAAGAGTTTTAATCGTCATTTGTCAATGCCTTGATCAGCAAGTCAATCCTTAACTAAAACCTCAAAAACACCAGTAGTAAGAGAAGCTATTGCCGATCATTACTACCATTTTGTCATCAATACCAACGGCTTCGGCTGTCTTAGTACATCCAAAACTACTTGTATACATAGTATGCAATCATAACACCTGTATGCATAACAAACATAACACCTGTATACATACCACCTGTATATATAGTATACAAGCTAGCGGATACTAAAGGCAATCATAACACCCGTATATATAGTATGCAAGCTAGCGGATACTAACTCTTTAGTATCACTCGAGACCAGCAAAAACTTCCCTATATAGGTCCGCATAAAGCAGTAGCCAGTTAGCTATGCAAACAGTAGTTGGTACTAGATCGGTTGGCAATGTTAGGAAATAAGACGTAGCTAAATAGATAATTGAGTAGATTACTTAATGGGAGAGAGACAGATTTATATACACGAGATTATAGAGTAGAGAGAGAGAGAGAGTACACACGATATACGTGGTTCACCAATGTGGGCTACGTCCACGGGAAAAGCAGCCACTCAATGGTTTAGTACTTAAACAAGAAAGAAGTAGTTTACAAAGGGATTATACCCTTAATGGAGCTCTCGCCTTGCTTCACTCTCACCACCTCACACTCACCTTGTTGCATCAACTTCACACTATGAAATGTGTGTAAAAATGGCCTCCTTTTATAGGCCAAAAGGGCTACCCTCTTTATGAGAGACAGCCATGTGTAGCCGCCCTTGTGCGAATAAGTCCAAAATCGGACCCTCCAATCCGCCCATGTGTGCCGCCCTTGAGAAGACAAGTCGCTTTTGAATTCGGCCACCGGCCACCGGCCATTGACTTCCGACCACCGGCCACCGGCCATTGACTTCCGACCACCGGCCATCGGCCATTGGACTACCGGCCACGGCCAACCGATCGGTTGTTTTCCGACCACTTTTCGGCCGCCGTCCGGCCATATATTCCGGCGAAAAAAAAGTCTTGGGGGACCTCCGCCCCGAGGCCTTTAAAGTTGCCCCTGATTCTTGTCCGTGAAAATTTTGGTTTCGGGTGAGTGATTTTCCTTCACGCACGATGGCTTCTCTCATAATTGGGGCCTTACAAATGTGCGCTTTTACCACAGAAAATTACAAGGGTAATCAGGCTCCATACTTAACAGGCAAAGCCAAAACCCCAACCATACGAATCCATGCAACACTTTTATCAGAAAAGAGCCCAAAGAGCAATAGTACATGAATAACCCCCTCAATTCCTAAACTTACAAGATTCATTAAATTCATTTTCAATACCACCAGCGCTTGCTGTAGGAATAAGTCCAAATTCCCTCCCTTGGGGAACTTATCATGCCTTACCCTAAACAATATCAAAAATGTTTGAAGCAAAAAAAATATGTCTCCTTACCACAGTAGTATCCACCACGTTTTTCTTGCTAGGGGCCATTCTTTGTAGACCCTCAAGTGTAGCTTTGTATGATGAACATACCAATAAAAAGTATACACACAATGAGAGAACACACACACACTTGCATAATGAAAACCAAGTGAGCTTGTAGCTCACCTTATATAGCACCGCAATCTCCTCGAATCCTGCTTAGCTAGGCCTATATCGGGAAAGGATCACACGATAGCAATAGTGTCTTTAATCACCACCGATTCCCTAAGTACAGAGTGGCGTCCATGCTTCCACCATCCAAAATAAAGCGCGTCAGAAAGGGGGGGAAAGAAAATGCATCCTCCACATCCAGATCGTTTGAATAATCAAGGCACTCATGTTGACCAAGGTCACATAATATTGGTTAAATCCTTTTGTACAAACCAATTATGAAAAAGTAACCACAGGCTGTTTTATCCAAGTAGCAGTTCATGGATGTAACCCAAGTGGTGGGGCATACAGTAGATAGCATTTTTTATTAGGAGAGCAAGGTATACTACATACAGTTGGTAGATTTTGAAGTCAATAATTGCCAAGGGTTAAACTATACCCGAGGGTTACATTATGGTAAATAGGATAGAGAGTCCGATTATCTCTAGAAGGATAATGAGAGCGAGAGGGAGAGAGATGAGAGAGAGAGATGAGAGAGAGAGAAGAGAGAGGGAGAGAGAGAGAGAGAGATCTAGCGATGGTGACGATGATGTTTGATCAAGGTGTGTTTGCCCAAGGGAAAAATTGAGAGATTGATGAGAGAGAGAGAGAGAGAGAGAGAGAGAGAGAGAGAGGAGAGAGAGAGTGAGAGAGGAGAGAGAGAGAGAGAGAGAGTAGGATGGTGGCGACGATGTTTGATCGAAGTGTGTTTGCCAAGGGAAAAAATCTATGAGAGAGAGAGAGAGAGAGAGAAGAGAGAAAGAATCTTTTGGAATCTGCTCATTGAATTTTGAAAAGCGCTCGCCCAAAAATATTTGCCAAAAAATATTCCCTGTTGAACCACTTCTTGGTTCATGCTCATGTTTATAATTACTATTCACTCCTTCTCAACACAAAGAGAAGACCTCAAATTTTAAGGGCATTTCAAGTACTTTTTAGGTACATCACCTCTCTATCTGACCAAGAGGACATCGACTCATCATCTCAAACATGTTATCATAAAGTAGGTACAACGCATGATGCATGTGTCACAAACTATTTTAAAGAGACAATTTTGGAACAAAAGTCATTTCAAGTGCTTCCTATGTCCATCATTCTATATCTAACACCAAGAGGTCATCAACTCATTATCTCAAACATGTTATCAAAAAGTAGGTACAATGTATGATGTATGTGTCACAACTATTTAATTGGGATTTGAGTTTTGTCAACTTCTCTCAACATATTCTCCTCATCTCAACTATTACGCTTGGACTTTACCAACTTGTAGGAATTAGGGGATGTTGAAAAGGCATTCTTAAGAACTCGAATTTTAAGGGTATTTCAAGTACCCTCTAGGAGACATCATCACCTTTATATTAACTCCAAGAGTCATCGACTCATCATCTCAAGCATGTTATCGAAAAGTAGAAACGATGCATGATGATGTGCCACAAACTATTTTAAAGTACATTTTGCAAGAAGGGCTCTCACAAGGTGGTAGAAATAGTGACTGAAGTTTATGTCAATTATCTCAACATACTCTCCCCATCTAACTATGATACTTGAAGTTTATCGTTTGACTTGCATGAAAAGAGTTTGTGGTTCACAAAATACGTGTGTGTGCGGAGAGGGAAGAGGAGAGATTGTGTTAAGTGGATGGAGCAGTCTCCAGAGTGAGGAGCTCCTTATTCTTGGGTATGAAGAATAAGGTTACTGTGGTCAGGGGTCACCAAACATCGGACATCCGACCATGCGCAAAGTCCACAACGCCTTTACCCCAACAATTCACACTTAAAGGACAAATGTGTCGATAAGTGGTACTACTATATGACCTAGTAGTAGTAAAGAGAATAGTAAAGAGTTCTCTCAATCTAGACCCTAGCTGCTTAGTCAATCTAGATGCAATCGTATTGGCTTAGTGATAGGCAAGCGGTGATATCCATGCTAGAGCCAATGAAAATTCGCAGGACAACTCTGTTTGGTTTTTCAAAGCTCCAGATGCATCATGCTAGGGTTCAAAAACCGTGCGATCCTTGCTGCAATTTCTCCCAATTAAGCTGCTAGGAGGGTTCTACACTAGTAGGTATACATGAGATGTGTGAAGCTAAAGAAAATCTGTGCAAACTTGGGATGTATTAGCCTCCATTGCGCTATCTCA
Organism: Adiantum capillus-veneris; assembly: GCF_014529385.1. Taxonomy (NCBI): domain Eukaryota; kingdom Viridiplantae; phylum Streptophyta; class Polypodiopsida; order Polypodiales; family Pteridaceae; genus Adiantum; species Adiantum capillus-veneris. The sequence continues at coordinate 21,016 of NW_028221949.1, read as the reverse complement.
TGATTTTGCATCATTAAGAGAACTCATTGCATATGGATGTGTCATTGCCGACACTAGGATGGCTACGTCCCTCTCACCATAGGCAGAACCCCCGTTTTTTCTATGTGTCATCAACTCATTAGGCTTTAGCATGAGCATATCAAAGAACTCCATGTCTTTCATCTTGACCTTTGTTCTAGGGAGTATACCTGCTCTAGCTGTAGGTATAGACTATGACAATACATCTTTGTCTCACTTGAGGCATGAGACGTCTCCTCTTCTCGAGTGAGTCTACTAGTATGCTCTAATAGAGCATTGATCTATGTAGGACATGCCAGTAGACTCTGTAGAGATAGAGGTAGAGCGGCGATGCTCTAGTGAGACATAGATGGTATTGTCAGAGTCTATACAGACAGGCGTAGAGCAGGTATACTCCTAGAGACAAAGGTCAAGATGACGGACATGGAGTTCTTTGATATGCTCATGCTAAAGCCTAATGAGTTGATGACATGATAGACGGTTCTGCCTATGGGTGAGAGGGACGTAGCCATCCTAGTGTCGGCAATGACACATCCATATGCAATGAGTAGTCTTGATGATGCACTACATGTAGATAGCGCAATGGAGGCTAATACATCCAAGTTTGCACATATTTCTTTAGCATTCACACATCTCATGTATGACCTACTAGTGTAGAGACCCGACTAGCAGCTGTATTGGGAGAATTTGCAGCAAGGATCGCACGGTTGTTGAGCCTAGCATGATGCATCTGGAGCTTTGCAAACCATACAGAGTTGTCTGCGGAATTTTCATGTGGGCTCTAGCATGGATATGCACGCTTGCCTATCACTAGAGCCAATACGATTGCATCTAGATTGACTAAGCGAGCTAGGGGGTCTAGATTGAGAGAATCTCTTACCTATTCTCTTGTACATACTACTAGGTCATATAGTAGTACCACTTATCGACACATTTGTCTTTAAGTGTGAGATTGTTGGGGTAAAGGCGTTGTGCCTTTGCGCATGGTCGGATGTCCGATGTTTGGTTGCCCACTGACCACAGTAACCTTATTCTTCATATACCAAAGAATAAGGAGCTCCTCACATCTTGGAGACTTGCTCCATCCACATAACACAATCTCTCCTCTTCCCTCTTCCGCACACACACGTATTTTGTGAACCACAAACTCTTTCATGCAAGTCGATAAACTTCAAGTATCATAGTTGAGATGGGGAGAGTATGTTGAGATAAGTTGACATAAACTTCAGTCACTATTTCTACCACCTTGTGAGAGCCCTTCGTTGCAAAAATGTACTTTAAAATAGTTTGTGGCACATGCATCATGCATCGTTTCTACTTTTCGATAACATGCTTGAGATGATGAGTCGATGATCTCTTGGAGTTAGATATAGAGGTGATGATGTCTCCTAGAGGGTACTTGAAATACCCTTAAAATTCGAGTTCTTAAGAATGCCTTTTCAACATCCCCTATTCCTACAAGTTGGTAAAGTCCAAGCGTAATAGTTGAGATGAGGAGAATATGTTGAGATAAGTTGACAAAACTCAAATCCCAATTAAATAGTTGTGACACATACATCATACATTGTACCTACTTTTTGATAACATGTTTGAGATAATGAGTTGATGACCTCTTGGTGTTAGATATAGAGATGATGGTACATAGGAAGCACTTGAAATGACTTTTGTTCCAAAATTGTCTCTTTAAAATAGTTTGTGACACATGCATCATGCGTTGTACCTACTTTATGATAACATGTTTGAGATGATGAGTCGATGTCCTCTTGGTGTCAGATAGAGAGGTGATGTACCTAAAAAGTACTTGAAATGCCCTTAAAATTTGAGGTCTTCTCTTTGTGTTGAGAAGGAGTGAATAGTAATTATAAACATGAGCATGAACCAAGAAGTGGTTCAACAGGGAATATTTTTTGGCAAATATTTTTGGGCGAGCGCTTTTCAAAATTCAATGAGCAGATTCCAAAAAGATTCTTTCTCTCTTCTCTCTCTCTCTCTCTCTCTCATAGATTTTTTCCCTTGGCAAACACACTTCGATCAAACATCGTCGCCACCATCCTCTCTCTCTCTCTCTCTCTCTCTCTCTCTCTCTCTCTCTCTCTCTCCTCTCTTCTCTCTCTCTCTCTCTCTCTCTCTCTCAATCTCTCAGATTTTTCCCTTGGCAAACACACCTTGATCAAACATCATCGTCACCATCGCTAGATCTCTCTCTCTCTCTCTCTCTCTCTCTCTCTCTCTCTCTCTCTCTCTCTCTCTCTCTCTCGCTCTCATTATCCTTCTAGAGATAATCGGACTCTCTATCCTATTTACCATAATGTAACCTCGGGTATAGTTTAACCCTTGGCAATTATTGACTTCAAAATCTACCAACTGTATGTAGTATACCTTGCTCTCCTAATAAAAATTGCTATCTACTGTATGCCCCACCACTTGGGTTACATCCATGAACTGCTACTTGGATAAAACAGCCTTGTGGTTACTTTTTTCATAATTGGTTTGTACAAAAGGATTTAACCAATATTATGTGACCTTGGTCAACATGAGTGCCTTGATTATTCAAACGATCTGGATGTGGGAGGATGCATTTTCTTTCCCCCCCTTTCTGACGCGCTTTATTTTGGGATGGTGGAAGCATGGACGCCACTCTGTACTTAGGGGAATCGGTGGTGATTAAAGACACTATTGCTATCGTGTGATCCTTTCCCGGATATAGGCCTAGCTAAGCAGGATTCGAGGAGATTGCGGTGCTATATAAGGTGAGCTACAAGCTCACTTGGTTTTCATTATGCAAGTGTGTGTGTGTTCTCTCATTGTGTGTATACTTTATATTGGTATGTTCATCATACAAAGCTACACTTGAGGGTCTACAAAGAATGGCCCCTAGCAAGAAAAACGTGGTGGATACTACTGTGGTAAGGAGGACATATTTTTTTTGCTTCAAACATTTTTGATATTGTTTAGGGTAAGGCATGATATGTTCTCCCAAGGGGAGGGAATTTGGACTTATTCCTACAGCAAGCGCTGGTGGTATTGAAAATGAATTTAATGAATCTTGTAAGTTTAGGAATTGAGGGGGTTATTCATGTACTATTGCTCTTTGGGCTCTTTTCTGATAAAAGTGTTGCATGGATTCGTATGGTTGGGGTTTTGGCTTGCCTGTTAAGTATGGAGCCTGATTTACCCTTGTAATTTTCTGTGGTAAAAGCGCACATTTGTAAGGCCCCCATTATGAGGAGAAGCCATCGTGCGTGAAGGAAAATCACTCACGGAAACCAAAATTTTCACGGACAAGAATCAGGGGCAACTTTAAAGGCCTCGGGGGCGGAGGTCCCCAAGACTTTTTTTTCGCCGGAATATTATGGCCGGACGGCGGCCGAAAAGTGGTCGGAAAACAACCGATCGGTTGGCCGGTGGCCGGTAGTCAATGGCCGATGGCCGGTGGTCGGAAGTCAATGGCCGGTGGCCGGTGGTCGGAAGTCAATGGCCGGTGGCCGGTGGCCGAATTCAAAAGCGGACTTGTCTTCTCAAGGGCGGCCACACATGGGCGGATTGGAGGGTCCGATTTGGACTTATTCGCACAAGGGCGGCTACACATGGCTGTCTCTCATAAGAGAGGGTAGCCCTTTTGGCCTATAAAAGGAGGCATTTTTTACACACATTTCATAGTGTGAAGTTGATGCAACAAGGTGAGTGTGAGGTGGTGAGAGTGAAGCAAGGCGAGAGCTCCATTAAGGGTATAATCCCTTTGTAAACTACTTCTTGTTTTGAAGTACTAAAGCCATTGAGTGGCTGCTTTCCCGTGGACGTAGCCCACATTGGGTGAACCACGTATATCGTGTGTACTCTCTCTCTCTCTCTACTCTATAATCTCGTGTATATAAATCTGTCTCTCTCCATTAAGTAATCTACTCAATTATCTATTTAGCTACGTCTTATTTCCTAACATTGCCAACCGATCTAGTACCAACTACTGTTTGCATAGCTAACTGGCTACTGCTTTATGCGGACCTATATAGGGAAGTTTTTGCTGGTCTCGAGTGATACTAAGAGTTAGTATCCGCTAGCTTGCATACTATATATACGGGTGTTATGATTGCCTTTAGTATCCGCTAGCTTGTATACTATATATACAGGTGGTATGTATACAGGTGTTATGTTTGTTATGCATACAGGTGTTATGATTGCATACTATGTATACAAGTAGTTTTGGATGTACTAAGACAGCCGAAGCCGTTGGTATTGATGACAAAATGGTAGTAATGATCGGCAATAGCTTCTCTTACTACTGGTGTTTTTGAGGTTTTAGTTAAGGATTGACTTGCTGATCAAGGCATTGACAAATGACGATTAAAACTCTTAATAATTCTCTTCAGGTACTGGTCTTCTCAGACATCTGAAGGTAAGTATACTAGCTGGTCTCTGGTGGCAGCTAGCTTGCACAATATAATTATTATTTTCGAACCATTTGGCTTGCTTGCATCTTAATGGGGTAGTCTCCCCCACCTTCTTTGCTAGGAAGATGAAAACATAATACTATACCTGCTCTGGAGGAGATTTTATGAACTGGAGTATTGAGGTAAGGCCTTTTCTGCGTGGCTATGGATATATAGGATAGATGTTACATATGTGAACAAGTACTGGTTCTCGTCTTTTTCAGCCATTGGAAGGTCAGTGTATTTGCTGGTCTCAGGTGGCAGCTAGCTTTCAGAATTGGAGTTTTTTTCGAATCGGATTCCTTGCATATCTCTTGATATGGTGGTGTTGTTCCCCCACCTTCTTTGCTGGGATGAGTAAACATGATACTATACCTGGTCATAAGTGCATTCTACAAGCGAGAATATTGGGGGTAGATTTTCTTGTCCTAGCTATAGATAGATTAGCTAGATGTCTCATATAAACACAGGTTTGCATTTCAAAACATTGGTTCCAATTGGTGGCGCCAATTATTGACCCGGATCAAGGTGGATTTTCGGTATGAATATAGGGCAATGAAATATGGGAAACTATTTGTACGTGATGGTTTCTTACAGTTGTTGCTCTTTTTACCAGACTCAAACATTTTTAGTTGTAGCTTCATTTGAAAATAATGCTGTATCTAGGACTGTGATATAGTATTCGGCCTAAATTTTGGTCGGGTTCGACCATATAACCAGTCATTTTGGGAGGCTATTAATCGCCTATGTGCAGTCTTCTCCTCTTTATGGTATATAGCAACTGTTGTTACTGATTCTACTTCACACTTACTTCTCCTTTATATGGTATATATAATGTAATTGTTCGAGTGGGAGTTATTTATTGCAGTTACTCTTATCTACTGCTTGGTTTACCAGCAACTAAACTATCCAGCTGGTGCTTCATATGCGGATGATGCTATAGCTGGGACTATTGTATTATATTCATCTCGGTCTTAGGTATGGTTATTGGAGATAGAATTTCTTTTACTACTTTTTTGTTCAGAAAAATAGTTATGTTGCATGTATACATTTGGTCGAGGCTTGCCTTGTCGTTGCTAGATACCGGCGGGAATCTCTTACGGATGCTCCTCTAGTTCTGGCTTTTTCGGCCATGCAAAGTTTGACTACAAACTAGAGTATTTGGGAAAATGCTTCTGGCTTGGATTACAGTTTTCTCTTACATGTTACTCGGTTTACCAGCAGCAATTATGTAGAGCTGGGATTTATTTTGTCAATGATGTTGTATTTGGGACTGATATACAGTTTTCAAGCCCCGAATTTGTTTGGGTTGACCATATATCCGGTCATTATGTGTTGGTATAAACCACCTATGGGCTTTCTCTTATCCTCTGTATGGTATATAGGACTATTGTAAAGTATTCAACCCAGGATATAGTGTGGGTTGACCTTATATCTGGTCTTTTTTGCTGGTATTAATTGGCTTTCCAATTCTCCTCTGTATAGTTTGTATAAACCTTTTATCTACTTGGATATGGTTGGGAAGCTAATAGGTTTCCACTGGTTTATCTGGTATGGAATAATGAGTGAATGGTTCTAATGGTGTTTGCAGAACAGGTGGGTAATGGGCTCACACTATTGATTGGAAAAGTATCTCTTCTAGTGCTTGTCCTTGAAATATTCTCTAAATTCCGTTTGCTTTTATGTTCGCTCTTCATCTGCGTTGTATGGGCTCCTTTATCGGCCTAGACTTGGATCTCACATAAATTTAACCCAATTGGCTGGTGGTAATTACCTGGAGAAAGATATACTAATTTTTTTTATTTTGCAGAATAAAGAAAGGTTTACATAGAACTTTGACTTCAATAAATACATTGATTTAATTTTCTAAAGAAAGTCTTCTAGAAACTGATGAGGTTAAGGAAGTATGAGCTTCTTTTAGTTAACTATGTATGTCAATTAAGGAAATTTCTAGGCTCTATTTCATATTTGAATTTTGGTATTAAACTTTGGATTGGAAGGAATACTGTACATTTCGAGAAATTTAACGTAACACATTGATGATTCGTTTCTAGAAATCACGGCCTTTAAGAAGGATATTACACATCATTTTCATTTAAACAGCATAGTTTTCTTCTTAAGTTAGTACCAAGGTGACATGGATGACAACTAGGTCACCCTAGTTACCTGTTATGCGGTTTGAAAACTAACGAATAGTTTGTTTTCTTATTGTGGATGCAGGTAAGGGTGTCCTTTCCTTGGCTGCTGTTTGAAAAGTTGGAATGTTGTTCACTTATACTGTCACACTAATCAGGACCCTCTTACCCTATAATGGCCTGATACTGAAATGTCTTTGTTTGGAATTTTAGTCGAAAGGAATACATGATTTGATACTTTGAACTGTAGACCTTGGTCTTTGTAGTTTTTCTCATGTGTTATGTATATTGATAATAGTTTAAACTCTCTCTCCTTAAGAACATGGGTGCCTTTGGGTTTTACCTATGGCACCAGGACCTAGTCTGCAGGATTTATTTCTAAACAGAGCAGTGAATTCTATTCGGAATCTGGAACATCTACCGCCCCTACTTAAAATGTGCTTGCAAAGCTTTAGATGCGAAAGCTGATTGTGAAAGAAACATCCTTTGGTTCGATCATGCAATTTGGTTCCTCCTCAACCATATGGAGGACCTCTTCCCATCTCACACAGAGGAGCATTTTCTATCTATTATTTGCTCTTGGCTTAGTGACCAAGCTAAGGAAGCTGCGCGAGCCCAAATCACTTACCTTCACTTTAGGAATTTCATGTACGAGGCTTTGAAAGAACTAAAATTAGATGCACCAAGTCATCTGCTTTCTAATTTAAGTGCTTCTAAAGACATCAAACATATCCTATTCCTTCTCAAACCTTCACTTGACGCAGAGGAGTCCCCTAACCTCAAAAGGCCTTTGTTAACTAGTTCTGCTTCACACTCGATCACATCTTTTTTATCCCCTTCTTCTACACCAGGGTCCTCTGAAGGACATAATAAAGCTAGAAGCTATGTCAAAGGCAGTGAAAGAATCTCCCTATCAAGAAAATGTTTAACACTTGATTGTATTGCTCTTTCAGATTAATCGGACTACTTCTGGAAATCTGTTTTTATGCAAGGAAGAGAAACTAAAGAAGCGTATTGTTCATTGCCACTTTTCGAATTGAATTTTTGATTTGTTTACTCCAAAAGTATAATACAATATGCTTTTCTACATGTGTTTAACTGTACTTACAAGGTGGATGAACTGACTTTTGGTTGGACCTTTGATCCTCACTTGAAAAAACTTTATGTATTCTATAGAATTTCTTACTTCAGACAAACAACCATTAGTATGTGCTCTCTCTTTGGAAATTACTATTCTGACTTCCAGGATTTTGGACAACACATGTGCACTACGGATCTGTCTCTTATTAGTTCAAGAGAAATCAAGGACCTATTGAGTAAGGGTCTGAATCATATCCCACTCCAACCATTAAATCCACACTTGGCTTTTGCCGCAATACTTACTTGCTTGACTGACATAGTCAAATTATTGAATTTAGACAGTCTACAACATGCTAGACTTGCTGATTCTTTATCCTCTTACTTTCAAACTTGTATTGAATCAATCCCACCTACATGGATTACTCAGGAAGCAACATGGCTTTCCCCCTCACTATCCTCTATGATACATAAACTAAAAAAGGATTGGTTTGTGGTAGGATTTGACAAAGCCCCTCATATACCTACTATTATCTGCAAACACTTAGCCAAGATAATGGCTCGGTCGAGGCTTAAAGGACAGGAATTTTTGCTATTTGAAATGTGTCTAGAAGAAGCCATCCGATACCTGGATTCTTCCCTGAGTTACTTTAAATTAGACATTAAGAGTTTGAAACTACCTATACTTTTTCCCACTTATAAAAGTCACATGCATAAGTTCAGATGGATTTCGGATGCCTCCAATTGTATCATGTGACATGCCACAAATGTGATCACTGCTTGCCTCAATCTTATTCTCACTAACTTTCATAACATCTGTGACGAAAGGTTTTTAATGGTGAAGACCTTCACTGGACTTCTGATTAATAACTTATGGCTTGTGAAGAACTCAACTGAGGTATTCATTAATCTCCCACAATACATTGTTTCTATGTTTTTCGCTGATATCATGCAATGCTATGAAAACATATCACTTTTTGGGCCTTTTGGGCTTTCTTTGTTCTACAACAGATTTGTAAAATGGTTTTTGAGAGGAGGAATAGGATGGGACACCATACTATTTCACTAGCTCGAAGCCCCAGATGGGTAAAAAACACAAAAAAAAAAAGGACACCACACATTATAATCCACATAATCTAATGGAGATTATTGAATGGCTCTTTTGGAATTGCTTTGTCATGCTAGGGGAACAATGCTTTCAACAAATCCATGGTATCCATATGGGCTTCTCATGTTCACCAGTCATGTGCAATCTTTATCTGGTTTTCTTTGAGTATAAAGGGATACTTAAATAGCTGGAGACAACTGACACTACTATTGATCTTACACTGTTTCAACACACTTACAGATATATGGATGATTTATTAAGTTTAAATAATCCCAATTTTGTGCAATGCATACCACTAATCTATCCTGATACTCTTAAGGTTGAACCGACCTTCATGGCATACTTGAATATTGACAACAAATTTGTTGTTACTAAAACATTTTTTCTCAATCTGGAGCTGTCACTTTTTTCTCCCTTAACAAAAGTTATAGCACTGAATTCTCTTGGAAAAGAGACAAGTTGCACCTGGGCCTGATTGAATTCCTCAGGAGGAAGAGTAATTGTCCACGTAAGGTAGCAATAAAAACTTGTCTGGGCATGGTATATCTGATTGTGTACATGGTATATCTGATTGTGTACTCATCCTCAGACTCCTTAATTGTGTTTCAGGCAATATGTCATCTAATGAAGAAATATGTAGCGAATGGGTTTGCTACGAATGAGCTGCTGGGCACTATTAGGAATTTTGTTAATAAAATCTCTTGGCCATTAAGCTTGGCTAAAAAAGAGAAAGTTATTGAACTTCTGGAACTCTTTCACTGATACACTGGTTGTAGGGGATGGTCTCCCCAATTGGTGAGGACCCCCCTCACCTAGTGGTAGGCCCGGCCTCTCCCTGGGTAAGGGTGGGTCTCTCTCTCTCTCTCTCTCTCTCTCTCTCTCTCTCTCTCTCTCTCTCTCTCTCTCTCTCTCTCTCTCTCTCTCTCTCTCTCTCTCTCTCTCTCGTTATCCTTCTAGAGATAATTGGACTCTCTATCCTATTTACCATAATGTAACCCTTGGGTATACTTTAACCCTTGGCAATTATTGACTTTCAAAATCTACCAACTGTACGTAGTATAGCTTGCTCTCCTAATAAAAATTGCTATCTATTGTATGCCCCACCACATGGGTTACATGCATGAACTACGAATTAGATATAAGAGCCTTGTGGTTACTTTTTTCATAATTACTTTGTACAAAAGGATTTAACCAATATTATGTGACTTTGGTCGACATGAGTGCCTTGATTATTCTGACGATCTGGACGTGGGGGGATGCATTTTCTTTTCCCCCCTTTCTAACACGCTCTATTTTGGGATGGTGGAAGCATGGACGCCACTCTGTACTTGGGGGAATCGGTGGTGATTAAAGACACTCCTGTTGTCGTGTGATCCTTTCTCGGATATAGGGCTGGCTAAGCAGGATTCAAGGAGATTGCAGTGCTATATAAGGTGAGCTACAAGCTCACTTGGTTTTCATTCTGCAAGTGTGTGTGTGTTCTCTCATTGTGTGTATACTCTATATTGGTCTTTTCATCGTACAAAGCTACACTTGAGGGTCTACAAAGCATGGCCCCTAGCAAGAAAAACGTGGTGAGGTAAGGAGGAATTTTTTTTTTTTGCTTCAAAATTTTTTGATACTGTTTCGGGTAAGGCATGATATGTTCTCCCAAGGGGAGGGAATTTGGACATATTGCTACAACAAGTGCTAGTGGTATTGAAAATGAATTTAACGAAGCTTGTAAGTTTAGGAATTGAGGGGGTTATCCTCGTACTACTGCTCTTTGGGTTCTTTTCTTATAAAAATTGTTGCATGGATTTGTTTGGTTGGGGTTTTGGCTTGCCAACCAATCTGGTACCAACTACTGTTTACATAGCTAACTGGCTACTGCTTTATGTGGCCCTATGTAGGGAAGTTTTTGCTGGTCTCGAGTGATACTAAGAGTTAGTATCCGCTAGCTTGCATACTATGTATACGGGTGTTATGATTGCCTTTCGTATCCGTTAGCTTGTATACTATATATATAGGTGGTATGTATACAAGTGTTATGGTTGCATACTATGTATACAGGTAGTTCTAGATGTATTAAGACAGCCGGAGGCGTTGGTATTGATGACAAAATGGTAGTAATGATCGGCAATAGCTTCTCTTACTGCTGGTGTTTTTGAGGTTTTAGTTAAGGCTTGACTTGCTGATCAAGGCATTGACAAAAGATGATTAAAACTCTTAATAATGCTCTTCTGATACAGGTCTTCTCAGACATCTGAAGGTAAGTATACTAGCTGGTCTCTGGCGGGTAGCTAGCTTGCATAATATAATTATTATTTTTGAACCATTTTGCTTGCTTGTATCTTAATGGGGTAGTCTCCCCACCTTCTTTGCTGGGAAGATGGAAACATAATACTATACCTGCTCTGGAGGAGATTTTATGAACTGGAGTATTGAGGTAAGGACTTTTTTGCTGGCTATGGATATATAGGATAGATGTTACATATGTGAACAAGTACTGGTTCTGGTCTTTTTTGGCCATTGGAAGGTCAGTGTATTTGCTGGTCTCAGGTGGCAGCTAGCTTTCAAAATTAGAGTATTTTGTTTGAATCGGATTGCTTGCATATCTCTTGATATGGTGGTGTTGTTCCCCACCTTCTTTGCTGGGATGAGTAAACATGATACTATAGCTGCTCATAAGTGCATTCTACAAGCGAGAATATTGGAGTTAGATTTTCTTGGCCTAGCTATATATAGATTAGCTAGATGTTTCATATAAACACAGGTTTGCATTTCAAAACATTGGTTCCAATTGGTGGCACCAATTATTGACCTTGATCAAGGTGGATTTTCGATATGAATATAGGGCAATGAAATACGGGAAAATGTTTGTACGTGATGGTTTCTTACAATTGCTACTCTTTTTACTAGAATGAAACATTTTTAGCTGTAGCTTCATTTGAAAATAATGCTGCATCTGGGACTTTGATAAAGTATTCTGCCTAAATTTTGGTCCGGTTTGACCATATAACTAGTCATTTTGGGAGGCTATTAATCGCCTATGTGCAGTCTCTTCTCCTCTTTATGGTATATAGGAGCTGTTGTTACTGATTCTGCTTCACACTTACTTCTCCTTTATATTGTATATATAATGTAATTGTTCAAGTGGGAGTTATTTATTGCAGTTACTCTCACCTACTGCTTGGTCTTCCAGCAACTAAACTATCCAGCTGGTGCTTCATATGCTGATGATGCTACAACTGGGACTATTGTATTATATTCATCTCGGTCTTAGGTATGGTTATTGAAGATAGAATTTCTTTTACTACTTTTTTGTTGAGAAAAATAGTTATGTTGCCTGTATACATTTGGTCGAGGCTTGCCTTGCCGTTGCTAGATGCCGGTGGGAATCTCTTACTGATGCTCCTCTAGTTCTGGCTTTTTCGGCCATGCGAAGTTTGACTACAAACTAGAGTATTTGGGAAAATACTTCTGCTTGGAGGTGAGTATTACAGTTTCTCTTACATGTTACTCGGTTTACCAGTAGCAATTATGTAGAACTGGGATTTATTTTGTCAATGATGCTGTATCTGGGATTGATATATAGTTTTTAGGCCCTGAATTTGTTTGGGTGTGACCATATATCCGGCCATTATGTGTTGATATAAACCACCTATGCTCTTTCTCTTATCCTGTGTATGGTATATAGGACTATCGTAAAGTATTCGGCCCAGGATATAGTGTGGGTTGACCTTATATTTGGTCTTTTTTTTTGGTATTATTTGGCTTTTCACTTCTCCTCTGTATAGTTTGTATAAACCTTTTATCTACTTGGATATGGTTGGGAAGCTGATGGGATTTCCACTGGTTTATCTGGTATGGAATAATGAGTGATTGGTTCTAATGGTGTTTGCAGAATAGGTGGGTAATGGCCTGTATACATTTGGTCGAGGCTTGCCTTGCCGTTGCTAGATGCCGGTGGGAATCTCTTACTGATGCTCCTCTAGTTCTGGCTTTTTCGGCCATGCGAAGTTTGACTACAAACTAGAGTATTTGGGAAAATACTTCTGCTTGGAGGTGAGTATTACAGTTTCTCTTACATGTTACTCGGTTTACCAGTAGCAATTATGTAGAACTGGGATTTATTTTGTCAATGATGCTGTATCTGGGATTGATATATAGTTTTTAGGCCCTGAATTTGTTTGGGTGTGACCATATATCCGGCCATTATGTGTTGATAAACCACCTATGCTCTTTCTCTTATCCTGTGTATGGTATATAGGACTATCGTAAAGTATTCGGCCCAGGATATAGTGTGGGTTGACCTTATATTTGGTCTTTTTTGTTGGTATTATTTGGCTTTTCACTTCTCCTCTGTATAGTTTGTATAAACCTTTTATCTACTTGGATATGGTTGGGAAGCTGATGGGATTTCCACTGGTTTATCTGGTATGGAATAATGAGTGATTGGTTCTAATGGTGTTTGCAGAATAGGTGGGTAATGGGCTCACGCTATTGATTGGAAAAGTATCTCTTCTAGTGCTTGTCCTTGAAATATTCTCTAAATTCCATTTGTTTTTATGTTCGCTCTTCATTTGGGTTGTATGGGCTCCTTTATCGGCCTACTTGGATCTCACATAAATTTAACCCAATTGGCTATTCGGTGGTAATTACTTGGAGGAAGATATAACTAAACAACTCTTTTATTTTGCAGAACAAAGAAATGTTTGACTTCAATAAATACATTGAATTAATTTTCTAAAGAAAGTCGTCTGGAAATTGATGGGGTTAAGGAAGTATAAGCTTCTTTTAGCTGATTATGTATGCCAATTAAGGAAGTTTTTAGGCTCTATTTCACATTTGAATTTTGATATTAAACTTTGAATTGGAAGGAATACTGTACATTTTGAAAAATTTAACCTAAAACTTTGATTATTTGTTTCTAGAAATCACGGCCTTTAAGAAGGATATTACACATCATTTTCATTTAAACATCATAGTAGTCTTCTTAAGTTAGTACCAAGGTGACATGGATGACAACTAGGTCACCCTAGTTACCTGTTATGCGGTTTGAAAACTAACGAATAGTTTGTTTTCTTACTGTGGATGCAGGTAAGGGTATCCTTTCCTTGGCTTCTGTTTGAGAAGTTGGAATGCTGTTCACTTATACTGTCACACTAATCAGGACCTTCTTATCCTATTATGGCCTGATATTGAGATGTATTTGGTTGGATTTTCAATCGAAAGGAATACATGATTTGATATTTTGAATTGTAGACCTTGGCCTTCGTAGTTTTTCTCATGTGTTATGTATATTGATAATAGATTAAACTCTCTCTAGTGCATTCGTTTTTTATCTAGTAGATAACAATTCACTCTGTCGATAATAACTTCTTCACCTGAACCCCGATTTGGGTGATCTATAGCCTCAATCGAAGAACACGACGCCCTCTATGCATTATATTGATGTAAAAAAAAAAGAAAATTAGGGTTATGGAAGGCTTTTCTCTAGCAAAATTTTCAAAGTGAAAAGGTTCGGGAAAGTTGACTCTCACCTCTTATTTTACATTCAATGTCATCTTGCACTAACAAGGGTTCTTCTTCTTCAACAAGGTCCACAACCATTGTAGAAAATGATCCAGAATCTCCTAAGTATGAAATAGGAACACAACCACTCAACCAACAACATGGAAAGCCATGATCATGACATACTTGGTATCATTGTAAGAGACTGTAAATAAACAAGGTAAAGACTTACAGACACTTGCAATGGAGACTGGCATGTTAAGAGTTCTTGTAGTTGAGAATGAGAATCTCAAGAGGACACTTGAGATGCAAACAATACGTTTGATGCAACTTGAAGAGGAAGTCAAGGAATGCAAAAGCTCTCTTGTGGACTTAAATGCTTTGAAGGGGCACATGAGTAAAATAGAGCATGACTAGGTATTGAAAGAGGAGAATTTTGACACCATGATCCGGGATGTATGTGACATGAAAAATGTATGTACAAACAAGTCTTGCACTGATGTATGTGGAGGTGACAATGTGGTTTCTAATTCCTCCCTCATGCAAGCTATGGCTCAAGTTAAAAATGTTGAGGATGTGGATGTAGAGGAGTTGAAGGAACGGGAGCGACACTCTAAGAACATTATTATTCATGGAGTTCTTGAAAAGAAGTTAGAGGCACCTTCTTCTCTTGACATTGTTATCAAAGATTTCTTCAAAAACACTTTGGCATGTCAACAGTTATGGTTTATGGAGCACATAGAGTGGGTAAGCAAGGAGCTCCTTGCTCTAGAGAATGGCCAGTTGTATGCACCATGCCGGATGAGACCAAATAAAAGATTATTCTTGATTATAGATGGATCTGTTTGAAGGATAAAAAATGTTTTATATGTGAAGATCTCACTATTACGCAACAAAATATGCGTCGCATGGCATCTGTGGAGAGAAATAAGAAAAACAATAAGATCTCTCGATCATGAAGAAAATGTGCCCAAGGAGGAGGCAAGTCCATCGAGAAAATAGGAATGTGCAACCTATGAGGCCGAGTTACATTTGAAAGTATGTTTTTTGAACTGCAATGGATACCCATGGAATATGGGAGTTGGCATAGACAAACTATTAAGCAAAGCCGACATTGTACTTCTTGTTGAGACTTGGGAGCATGATACACAAAGGATTAATGGAGTGGAGGATTTCAATGTATATTCATTGATGTAGTCAAAAAATTTCAAGCAATGAAGAGGACAAGGAGGGGTAGCATGTATGGTTTTTAGAAAGAATTGGAAGATTTTGTGTCAATTGTGAAAGATGACACGCACAAACTTACGGTTGAAAATTATGACACCAAAAAGAGTATCCATTTTTGTAGCCGGTTGCTACATTCCTCATCATGATTCCGCATTTTATTCTTGCATGGATAGAGATAAGCCATGTTTTAATATAGAGGAGGACATTGCTTATTTTTTTTAAGGCAAAAGTGATGGTATTGTCTTTGGAGATATGAATGCTCGCACAAAACATTGCAAAATGATACTCAACAATTTGGCATGCCATACATCTCAAGGGAGTTGGAGGAAGTTCACTTGTGTGATCGTACTTCAATGGATGAGAAAGAGCCAGATCACTATGGAAAGCACCGGGCATACTCATTGCCAATGGTGTATCTTTGTGGAGTGGAACAATTGGATTTACATGTAGAAAACATAACGGGGATAGTGTGATTGAATATATGCTACTCTCTGAAGCTATCATGCATTACATAAAGAGTTGTAAGCTTGGCCAATGGACCCCAGAATTAGAGCATCAGACTTATGTATTGAAGTTGCATGTGGAGAAGAAACTAAGCATGATGATCTCAGCCAAAGGGAAGAGAAGTTATTACTATGTATGGATTTCAAAACAGACACCAATGTACATTGAAATGGTTGAGCAAAAGTTATGGATGACAAAGCTTCAACATGATGCACCATTGGAAACTAAATGGGAAGCTTTCAAAAAAGTTATTTGTTCTTGTGTCGAAGAATGCTTTGCCATAAATCATGTCCATGGTTTCAACAAAGATTGATCATGCAAAAGGTGGTTTGATAAAGAATGCAAAGATGCTTGAAAGTCCTTGATAAAGCTTGATGCAACTATGGACAAACAAAACTATTAATGTCATTTGCATACATACAAGGCATTGATTCAAACAAAGAGAAGAAGATGGAAAGTAAAGCAACAATTATTTCAAGTTTAAGAAAAGGCACATGTATGTGGAAGATTTTGGAGAAACTTGAGGGGCAAGCGGTTTGAGAGTTTAAGTAACTTGAGTCTTATGGATATGTACACACATTGTAGGTATGAAGAGACATTCAGCCCCATAGCCAAGATGTCTACCATTTGTGTGTTTATTGCAGCGAGACTGCTGCGTTAAAATGGTTGTTGAAGCACATGGATGTAAAGAATACGTTTCTAAATTGAGACTTGGAGGAAAATGTGTATATGGAGTAACCACAAGGTTATGAAAATATGAGGCTATGTGACCTTGTATGCAGGTTAAAGAAAGTATTGTATGGGCTAAAGCAAGCACCTAAGAGGATTGTGGGCTAAAGCAAGCACCTAAGAGGATTGTGGCATTCCTCATTTCATTGTGCTTTGAAATGTTTGATGGAGATCATTCATTGTATGTGTGGAAGAATGATGCAGGAATTGTGGTGATTTGAATTTATGTGGATGATTTGATTGTTGAAGGCGAGAATGTGGCTGAAGTTTGGGGAATGGTGTAGGTCAAGTGCTTGAGAATGCTACCATGTACATGAAATTTGTGGGCAGATTGATCTTCTTGATGGTCTCATATCTAGAAATGAGCTACAGAGTTGGATTGGTGAGTCAATTTATGCATCTCCTAGGAAACCACACTTGGATGCGGTGAGGCACATTTTGCACTATGTGAGTGCTACTTTGGATTATGCACTCTTTTATAGGGTTGATGTGGACTTGTCACTCTATGGCTACACAAATGTGGATTGGGCTGGTAGTACATACGATCGTAAGTCTACCAATAGGTTAATGTTTTCACTTGGGAGTTCTGCTATCACATGGAGTGTTGTAATTAGGATGCAGGAAAACACACACATTTTGGAGAAGACAAAGGAAGCTCAAGGAACACAACTGAGAGTGTTTTTCTTAGTGTGCAATGGAAATATTGATAGCCCTAGAATGAAGGGCATATATACAACGTACGGGGAAAACCTCCTAAAGAAGAAAAAAAAAGCCTCGACGGTCCTAAGTGTGTTTACACACATCACTACCACATGTATATGGTAACAAATCCCACTCTCCTTTCATAGAATACTCCACAATAGATGCATTTGTAATGGAACCAGCATTTGCAGTGGAAGGGCAGCGGAACCACCCTCTTTCTTCTTAGCCTCTTTGGCTTCAACTTAGGACACTGCTTGATCAAGTGATCATTAGCTTTACAATAATGGCAAGACATCTTCTTTTTTCCCTTATCACTAGAATTTCTAGAAAAATTGCAAACCAGCAAAGCATTAGGAACAGGTGCTTTTCACTCACAGAAGAACCATAAGGAGTGGTTGCATTACTATTACCACCTTTTCTTTGAGTATCAACTGCACGCCGTCTCTAGTCCTATTTTTTTTGGAAAGCGACCCTTGCAATAGCAATGTGCATAATGCATCAAACTTGACAACTTCAGGATTTCCTTGGGTCGTAAGTCTCCAAGTACTAGCAAAATTCTGGTAAGAATCTGGCAAGCCATCAAGAACAGCCTAGCATTGGTATCAGAGCATGTATGCATTGCTGGGACCACCTCTTAAGAATTGTGGGGAGGGGCATCGACACAGGCGGCAGTTGTTCTTAGGCAGCGGCCACAGGCCAGACGTAGGCAAACAAGGCCACAAGTGGCTAGCATCTCAAAACGTTGTCGTTTAAGTCTCTGTTGAGCTTGGTGCTCTTGGTGCTGGCAAGGCAAGCATAGATGTGGCATCTCAAGACGCCTAGGTGGATAGTGAGCTCTGTAGGGCTCTTCTCAAACGCCATGCTATTTGGTAGGCGGGTGCAACACACAAGGTGGTGTAGAATCCTCTCAAAACGTTGTCCGTAGGCAGGAAAAACCCGCAACATATCAAAACACTCATAGTGGTGCAACAGGGCGTGCTCACTGTGGTGAAGCAGACATCATTCAAAATGCCCTATTTGTGGCAGTTTTGTATTAGGCAAACTAGATAGTTTTTTGAGCATCTCAAAAAGCTGCCAACACTAGCTTCATCCACTAAAGGCATTGAAGGTTGGGCCATTTTTTAGCATATCACAAGGGTACTCTATGCAGATAATTGGTGTTTTTTGAGCATTTCAAAACGCTCAAAAGTCAAGCCAAATGGGCCTGTCAATAGAGGTATTTCAAAACCTCCTTTGGCAAAGGTTGATAGTGTTTCAAAAGCCATCTCATGGGGGTTTGTCTTATGCTTTATGGATTCAAAGGGGTTCACCAAGAGCTGATATAACAAGAGAGGCTAATCTGATGAGACAAGTTGTTCTCACAAAAGGTGATTTGATCAATGAAAAGCACTCGATATATCAACAAATGCTACATATGAAAATCTGCTTCGAGATTGCAGTACAAGTTTTCAAAACTTTTTTTGTCACTTTTAGTGTCGTAGATTTGTCCTTTTTTATCTATTGTCAAAATAATCACACACTTTTTTAGTCAAAGACTCTTTTATCTGTTGTCAGTCATGCCATTATCAAAACTTGTACGGGTTAGACACTGCCACACATGCAAAGTGGTAAGACCTCCCAAAATATCAATTTTTTGTTCAAGTCCTATTTTGTTCTGCTTCTCATGAGGTTATTGGGTACACCTTAAACCCAAGGTTTGATAGTGAACCAAAAACTCCATTTATTGGTAGCTAATTTTTTGACATACACCCTATCTATTCAATGGGGGGCACTAGGTTATGGATACACTAGAAATCCTTGGTTGTGAGAGAACCTAAAACTCACAGTTGGTGAGTACACCAAAACTTGAGGTATCATGAGAGGGTATGTCTAGTTCGGGCTTGAGGGGGGGATTGTTGAGTTCAAGCCCTTTTTCGGTACCCGTAGGAAACGCCTCTTAAAGGCATGCAGATCACTTGTAGTTTACATGGCAACTTTTGCTATATATATTGTAAGGTTTTACAAAGGAAAATATCAACGAAGTGTAGCATTTTTATTTTGCAGTGTCGAATTTCTCTTCTCTCTCTCTCTCTCTCTCTCTTGTTCAATCTCTTCTGCATCTCTTCTCTCTCGCCATGACCGGTTGTCGATGGCACCCACCATAGCTCCGCAGCCTAGCACCTCAGAACCAGGATATACATCAATGTCTTGCACAATATTCCACACTCCCTTCAACACAAGAACATGTTGCACCATATAAGCCCACATAGGGTAATTGTCCCCATCCCATTTGTCCTGAGTAGCAAACATCTTGAACACATCTATGTTGGTGTCAGCCATGGTAAATGCTACACTTGATGTGAAAACTGCTCAAAAAGAGGAGATACAAAGTGAAAACAACACGTGCTATATATCACAAACTGTAGGAGACTGTAAGGGACATGTTCTGCAGAAAATGACATTGAATTTTTGCACAAAATGACAAAATACCCTGTACAATACTGCCTATAGTGGAAATGGTGTCCGATATCTATCAACCTGCAAACGCTCGCGAAAGCTCACAAAAATCGAAGAAAGTGAGTAGGCGTGTGCTG
Organism: Adiantum capillus-veneris; assembly: GCF_014529385.1. NCBI lineage: Eukaryota > Viridiplantae > Streptophyta > Polypodiopsida > Polypodiales > Pteridaceae > Adiantum > Adiantum capillus-veneris. The sequence continues at coordinate 1,020 of NW_028221949.1, read as the reverse complement.
GAGCTGCTGGCGACTAAGCTCTGGAGGACGCAACCTGCTCTAATTCCAATTGTTGGAATTAGGGTTGCAAGAAAACACACACAGCTTGGAGAAGACGAAGGAAGCTCAAGGCACAATTGAGAGAGTTTTTCTTAGTCTGCAATGGAAAGATCGATAGCCTGAGAGAATGAAGGGCGTATATACAATGCACAGGGGAAAAAACCTCTTAAAGAGGGGAAAAATGCCTCGTGCGGTCCTCAGTGTGTTCACACACATAACATGGAGTATTAAGAAGCAACCTACAGTTTCTCTTTCAAGTACAGAGGAGGGAGAGTACATAGGTGTTGTAGTGATGGCATGTGAGGTAGCATGGTTGGGATTGCTACTTCAGGAATTTGGAGTACACGTACAAAGGTCGGTTGTCATCTATTGTGAAAAGCTCATCAACATCCAAGTGGCAAACAATTTAGTGTTTCATGCCAGGACAAAGCACATTGAAGTGCACTACCACTTCATCAGAGAGAGGGTCTTAGCAGGTGACATAGACCTTCAGTATGTGGTGACGGATGAGCAAGTTGCAAATATCTTCACGAAGGCCCTTGGAGTGGAGAAGCTATGACGATTTCAAGTGATGCTTGGCATACAAGAGATATCATTGAGCTTAAGGGGGAGTGTTGAGATTCAAGGTCAACATATATGACTCCTCAATGACTACCATCATTAGTCATCTCATCACTTGCATGCCTTGGTTGGATATGCATATCTTTGCCAGTGATACAACAGATGTACTGCTGATAGCCTCCGATTTTTTCATAAAAAAGGCTAAGAAGAAGATGCAGATTTTCTCAAGATTGATTAATTTTTACCCATGTTTTTATGGCATCTAGGCCTATGCGTATCCTTGTTGCTTTATATTTTGCATGGAATATTTATTGAGCTCTTGGCTATTGAGCAGGTCGGCAATTGTGAAAGCCAAACTCTTATTTGTGTGTACATAAGCTATGGCTTGACTTTTCAATGGATAGAGAGAATATTACTTTA